>NW_028160629.1:480000-628123 GCF_964263955.1 Coregonus lavaretus | reverse complement strand
ATGACTCAACTCTCACCCTGACCATAACCTTCTGTAAGGACTCAACTCTCACCATGATCCTTACCGTCTGTAAGGACTAAACTCTCACCCTGACCCTAACCGTCTGAAAGGACTCAACTCTCACCCTGACCCTAACCGTCTGTAAGGACTCAACTCTCACCCAGACCCTAACCATCTGTAAGGACTCAACTCTCACCCTGACCCTAACCATCTGTAAGGACTCAACCCTCACCCTGACCCTAACCATCTGTAAGGACTCAACTCTCACCCTGACCCTAACCGTCTCTAAGGACTCAACTCTCACCCTGACCCTAACCGTCTGTAAGGACTCAACTCTCACCATGACCCTAACCGTCTCTAAGGACTCAACTCTCACCCTGACCCTAACCGTCTCTAAGGACTCAACTCTCACCCTGACCCTAACCGTCTGTAAGGACTCAACTCTCACCATGACCCTAACCGTCTCAAAGGACTCAACTCTCACCCTGACCATAACCGTCTGTAAGGACTCAACTCTCACCCTGACCCTAACCGTCTGTAAGGACTCAACTCTCACCCTGACCCTAACCGTCTGTAAGGACTCACCCTGACCCTAACCGTCTGAAAGGACTCAACCCTCACCCTGCCCTAACCGTCTGTAAGGACTCAACTCTCACCCTGACCCTAACCTTCTGTAAGGACTCAACTCTCACCATGACCCTAACCGTCTGTAAGGGACCAAACTCTCACCCTAACCCTAACAGTCTGTAAGGACTCAACTCTCACCCTGACCCTAACCATCTCTAAGAACTCAACTCTCACCCTGACCCTAACCGTCTGTAAGGACTAAACTCTCACCATGACCCTAACCGTCTCAAAGGACTCAACTCTCACCCTGACCATAACCGTCTGTAAGGACTCAACTCTCACCCTGACCCTAACCGTCTGTAAGGACTCAACTCTCACCCTGACCCTAACCGTCTGTAAGGACTCACCCTGACCCTAACCGTCTGAAAGGACTCAACCCTCACCCTGCCCTAACCGTCTGTAAGGACTCAACTCTCACCCTGACCCTAACCTTCTGTAAGGACTCAACTCTCACCATGACCCTAACCGTCTGTAAGGACTAAACTCTCACCCTGACCCTAACCGTCTGAAAGGACTCAACCCTGACCCTGACCCTAACCATCTGTAAGGACTCAACTCTCACCCTGACCCTAACCGTCTGTAAGGACTCAACTCTCACCCTGACCATAACCATCTGTAAGGACTCAACTCTCAACCTGACCCTAACCGTCTGTAAGGGACCAAACTCTCACCCTGACCCTAACCGTCTGTAAGGACTCAACTCTCACCCTGACCCTAACCGTCTGTAAGGACTCAACTCTCACCATGACCCTAACCGTCTGTAAGGACTAAACTCTCACCCTGACCCTAACCGTCTCAAAGGACTCAACTCTCACCCTGACCATAACCGTCTGTAAGGACTCAACTCTCACCCTGACCCTAACCGTCTGTAAGGACTCAACTCTCACCATGACCCTAACCGTCTGTAAGGACTCAATTCTCACCCTGACCCTAACCGTCTGTAAGGACTAAACTCTCACCCTGACCCTAATCGTCTCAAAGGACTCAACTCTCACCCTGACCATAACCGTCTGTAAGGACTCAACTCTCACCCTGACCCTAACCGTCTATAAGGACTCAACTCTCACCCTGACCCTAACCGTCTGTAAGGACTCACCCTGACCCTAACCGTCTGAAAGGACTCAACCCTCACCCTGACCCTAACCGTCTGAAAGGACTCAACCCTCACCCTGCCCTAACCGTCTGTAAGGACTCAACCCTCACCCTGACCATAACCTTCTGTAAGGACTCAACTCTAACCATGACCCTAACCGTCTGTAAGGACTAAACTCTCACCCTGACCCTAACCTTCTGTAAGGACTCAACTCTAACCATGACCCTAACCGTCTGTAAGGACTAAACTCTCACCCTGACCCTAACCGTCTGAAAGGACTCAACTCTCACCCTGACCCTAACCGTCTGTAAGGACTCAACTCTCACCCTGACCCTAACCATCTGTAAGGACTCAACTCTCACCCTGACCCTAACCATCTGTAAGGGACCAAACTCTCACCCTGACCCTAACAGTCTGTAAGGACTCAACTCTCACCCTGACCCTAACCGTCTGTAAGGACTCAACTCTCACCTTGACCCTAACCTTCTGTAAGGACTCAACTCTCACCATGACCCTAACCGTCTGTAAGGACTAAACTCTCACCCTGACCCTAACCGTCTCAAAGGACTCAACTCTCACCCTGACCATAACCGTCTGTAAGGACTCAACTCTCACCCTGACCCTAACCGTCTTTAAGGACTCAACTCTCACCCTGACCCTAACCGTCTGTAAGGACTCACCCTGACCCTAACCATCTGAAAGGACTCAACCCTCACCCTGCCCTAACCGTCTGTAAGGACTCAACTCTCACCCTGACCCTAACCTTCTGTAAGGACTCAACTCTCACCATGACCCTAACCGTCTGTAAGGACTAAACTCTCACCCTGACCCTAACCGTCTGAAAGGACTCAACTCTCACCCTGACCCTAACCGTCTGTAAGGACTCAACTCTCACCCTGACCCTAACCATCTGAAAGGACTCAACCCTCACCCTGACCCTAACCGTCTGTAAGGACTCAGCTCTTACCTTGTCCCTAACCGTCTGTAAGGACTCAACCCTCACCCTGACCCTAACCGTCTGTAAGGACTCACCCTGACCCTGACCCTAACCGTCTTTAAGGACTCAACTCGCAACATGACCCTAACCGTCTGTAAGGACTAAACTCTCACCCTGACCCTAACCGTCTGAAAGGACTCAACTCTCACCCTGACCCTAACCGTCTGTACGGACTCAACTCTCACCCTGACCCTAACCATCTGAAAGGACTCAACCTTCACCCTGACCCTAACCGTCTGTAAGGACTCAGCTCTTACCTTGACCCTAACCGTCTGTAAGGACTCACCCTGACCCTGACCCTAACCGTCTGTAAGGACTCAACCCTCACCCTGACCCTAACCGTCTGAAAGGACTAAACCCTCACCCTGACCCTAACCGTCTGTAAGGACTCTACTCTCACCCTGACCCTAACCGTCTGTAAGGACTAAACTCTCACCCTGACCCTAACCGTCTGTAAGGATCCAACTCTCACCCTGATCCTAACCTTCTGTAAGGACTCAACTCTCACCCTGACCATAACCGTCTGTAAGGACCCAACTCTCACCCTGACCCTAACCGTCTGTAAGGACTCAACTCTCACCCTGACCCTAACCGTCTGTAAGGACTCAACTCTCACCCTGACCCTAACCATCTGTAAGGACTCAACTCTCACCCTGATCCTAACCGTCTGTAAGGACTCAACTCTCACCCTGACCCTAACCGTCTGTAAGGACTCAACTCTCACCCTGACCCTAACCGTCTGTAAGGACTCAACTCTCACCCTGACCCTAACCGTCTGTAAGGACTCAACTCACACCCTGACCTAACCGTCTGTAAGGACTCAACTCTCATCCTGACCCTAACCATCTGAAAGGACTCAACCCTCACCCTGACCCTAACCATCTGTAAGGACTCAACTCTTACCTTGACCCTAACCGTCTGTAAGGACTCAACTCTCACCCTGACCCTAACCGTCTGTAAGGACGCACCCTGACCCTAACCGTCTGAAAGAACTCAACCCTCACCCTGCCCTAACCATCTGTAAGGACTCAACTCTCACCCTGACCCTAACCGTCTGTAAGGACTCAACCCTCACCCTGACCCTAACCATCTGTAAGGGACTCAACTCTCACACTGACCCTTACCGTCTGTAAGGACTCAACCCTCACCCTGACCCTAACCGTCTGTAAGGACTCAACCCTCACCGTAACCCTAACCGTCTGTAAGGACTCAACTCTCACCCTGACCCTAACCGTCTGTAAGGACTCAACCCTCACTCTGACCCTAACCGTCTGTAAGGACTCAACTCTCACCCTGACCCTGACCGTCTGTAAGGACTCAACTCTCACCCTGACACTAACCATCTGTAAGGACTGAACCATCACCCTGACCCTAACCGTCTGTAAGGACTAAACCCTCACCCTGACCCTAACCGTCTGTAAGGACTCTACTCTCACCCTGACCCTAACCGTCTGTAAGGACTAAACTCTCACCCTGACCATAACCGTCTGTAAGGACCCAACTCTCACCCTGACCCTAACCGTCTGTAAGGACTCAACTCTCACCCTGACCCTAACCGTCTGTAAGGACTCAGCTCTTACCTTGACCCTAACCGTCTGTAAGGACTCAACCCTCACCCTGACCCTAACCGTCTGTAAGGACTCACCCTGACCCTGACCCTAACCGTCTGTAAGGACTCAACCCTCACCCTGACCCTAACCATCTGTAAGGGACTCAACTCTCACACTGACCCTTACCGTCTGTAAGGACTCAACCCTCACCCTGACCCTAACCGTCTGTAAGGACTCAACCCTCACCGTAACCCTAACCGTCTGTAAGGACTCAACTCTCACCCTGACCCTAACCGTCTGTAAGGACTCAACCCTCACTCTGACCCTAACCGTCTGTAAGGACTCAACTCTCACCCTGACCCTGACCGTCTGTAAGGACTCAACTCTCACCCTGACACTAACCATCTGTAAGGACTGAACCATCACCCTGACCCTAACCATCTGTAAGGACTCAACCCTCACCCTGACCCTAACCGTCTGTAAGGACTCAACTCTCACCCTGACCCTAACCTTCTGTAAGGACTCAACTCTCACCCTGACCCTAACCGTCTGAAAGGACTCAACCCTCACCCTGACCCTAACCATGTGTAAGGACTCAACTCTCACCCTGATCCTAACCGTCTGTAAGGACTCAACTCTCACCCTGACCTAACCGTCTGTAAGGACTCAACTCTCACCCTGACCCTAACCGTCTGTAAGGACTCAACTCTCACCCTGACCCTAACCGTCTGTAAGGACTCAACTCACACTCTGACCCTAACCGTCTGTAAGGACTCAACTCTCATCCTGACCCTAACCATCTGAAAGGACTCAACCCTCACCCTGACCCTAACCATCTGTAAGGACTCAACTCTTACCTTGACCCTAACCCTCTGTAAGGACTCAACTCTCACCCTGACCCTAACCGTCTGTAAGGACGCACCATGACCCTAACCGTCTGACAGGACTCAACCCTCACCCTGCCCTAACCGTCTGTAAGGACTCAACTCTCACCCTGCCCTAACCGTCTGTAAGGACTCAACTCTCACCCTGACCATAACCGTCTGTAAGGACTCAACCCTCACCCTGCCCTAACCGTCTGTAAGGACTCAACTCTCACCCTGACCATAACCGTCTGTAAGGACTCACCCTGACCATAACCGTCTGTAAGGACTCACCCTGACCCTAACAGTCTGTAAGGACGCACCCTGACCCTAACCGTCTGTAAGGACTCACCCTGACCATAACCGTCTGTAAGGACTCACCCTGACCCTAACCGTCTGTAAGGACTCACCCTGACCCTAACCGTCTGTAAGGACTCACCCTGACCATAACCGTCTGTAAGGACTCACCCTGACCCTAACCTGTCTGAAAGGACTCAACCCTCACCCTGCCCTAACCGTCTGTAATGACTCAACTCTCACCCTGACCCTAACCTTCTGTAAGGACTCAACTCTCACCATGACCCTAACCGTCTGAAAGGACTCAACTCTCACCCTGACCCTAACCGTCTGTAAGGACTCAACTCTCACCCAGACCCTAACCATCTGTAAGGACTCAACTCTCACCCTGACCCTAACCGTCTGTAAGGACTCAACCCTCACCCTGACCCTAACCATCTGTAAGGACTCAACTCTCACCCTGACCCTAACCGTCTCTAAGGACTCAACTCTCACCCTGACCCTAACCGTCTGTAAGGACTCAACTCTCACCATGACCCTAACCGTCTCTAAGGACTCAACTCTCACCCTGACCCTAACCGTCTCTAAGGACTCAACTCTCACCCTGACCCTAACCGTCTGTAAGGACTCAACTCTCACCATGACCCTAACCGTCTCAAAGGACTCAACTCTCACCCTGACCATAACCGTCTGTAAGGACTCAACTCTCACCCTGACCCTAACCGTCTGTAAGGACTCAACTCTCACCCTGACCCTAACCGTCTGTAAGGACTCACCCTGACCCTAACCATCTGAAAGGACTCAACCCTCACCCTGCCCTAACCGTCTGTAAGGACTCAACTCTCACCCTGACCCTAACCTTCTGTAAGGACTCAACTCTCACCATGACCCTAACCGTCTGTAAGGGACCAAACTCTCACCCTGACCCTAACAGTCTGTAAGGACTCAACTCTCACCCTGACCCTAACCGTCTCTAAGGACTCAACTCTCACCCTGACCCTAACCGTCTGTAAGGACTCAACTCTCACCATGACCCTAACCGTCTCAAAGGACTCAACTCTCACCCTGACCATAACCGTCTGTAAGGACTCAACTCTCACCCTGACCCTAACCGTCTGTAAGGACTCAACTCTCACCCTGACCTTAACCGTCTGTAAGGACTCACCCTGACCCTAACCGTCTGAAAGGACTCAACCCTCACCCTGCCCTAACCGTCTGTAAGGACTCAACTCTCACCATGACCCTAACCGTCTGTAAGGACTAAACTCTGACCCTGACCCTAACCGTCTGAAAGGACTCAACTCTCACCCTGACCCTAACCATCTGAAAGGACTCAACCCTCACCCTGACCCTAACCGTCTGTAAGGACTCAGCTCTTACCTTGACCCTAACCGTCTGTAAGGACTCAACCCTCACCCTGACCCTAACCGTCTGTAAGGACTCACCCTGACCATGACCCTAACCGTCTGTAAGGACTCAACTCTCACCCTGACCCTAACCGTCTGTAAGGACTCAACTCTCACCCTGACCCTAACAGTCTGTAAGAACTCAACACTCACCCTGACCCTAACCGTCTGTAAGGACTCAACTCTCACCATGACCCTAACCGTCTGTAAGGACTCAACTCTCACCCTGACCCTAACCGTCTGTAAGGACTAAACTCTCACCCTGACCCTTATCGTCTCAAAGGACTCAACTCTCACCCTGACCCTAACCGTCTATAAGGACTCAACTCTCACCCTGACCCTAACCGTCTGTAAGGACTCACCCTGACCCTAACCGTCTGAAAGGACTCAACCCTCACCCTGCCCTAACCGTCTGTAAGGACTCAACTCTCACCCTGACCCTAACCTTCTGTAAGGACTCAACTCTCACCATGACCCTAACCGTCTGTAAGGACTAAACTCTCACCCTGACCCTAACCGTCTGAAAGGACTCAACCCTGACCCTGACCCTAACCATCTGTAAGGACTCAACTCTCACCCTGACCCTAACCGTCTGTAAGGACTCAACTCTCACCCTGACCATAACCATCTGTAAGGACTCAACTCTCACCCTGACCCTAACCGTCTGTAAGGGACCAAACTCTCACCCTGACCCTAACAGACTGTAAGGACTCAACTCTCACCCTGACCCTAACCGTCTGTAAGGACTCAACTCTCACCCTGACCCTAACCGTCTGTAAGGACTCAACTCTCACCATGACCCTAACCGTCTGTAAGGACTAAACTCTCACCCTGACCCTAACCGTCTATAAGGACTCAACTCTCACCCTGACCCTAACCGTCTGTAAGGACTCACCCTGACCCTAACCGTCTGAAAGGACTCAACCCTCACCCTGCCCTAACCGTCTGTAAGGACTCAACTCTCACCCTGACCCTAACCTTCTGTAAGGACTCAACTCTCACCATGACCCTAACCGTCTGTAAGGACTAAACTCTCACCCTGACCCTAACCATCTGAAAGGACTCAACCCTGACCCTGACCCTAACCATCTGTAAGGACTCAACTCTCACCCTGACCCTAACCGTCTGTAAGGACTCAACTCTCACCCTGACCATAACCATCTGTAAGGACTCAACTCTCACCCTGACCCTAACAGTCTGTAAGGACTCAACTCTCACCCTGACCCTAACCGTCTGTAAGGACTCAACTCTCACCCTGACCCTAACCATCTGTAAGGACTCAACTCTCACCATGACCCTAACCGTCTGTAAGGACTAAACTCTCACCCTGACCCTAACCGTCTCAAAGGACTCAACTCTCACCCTGACCATAACCGTCTGTAAGGACTCAACTCTCACCCTGACCCTAACCGTCTGTAAGGACTCAACTCTCACCATGACCCTAACCGTCTGTAAGGACTCAACTCTCACCCTGACCCTAACCGTCTGTAAGGACTAAACTCTCACCCTGACCCTAACCGTCTCAAAGGACTCAACTCTCACCCTGACCATAACCGTCTGTAAGGACACAACTCTCACCCTGACCCTAACCGTCTATAAGGACTCAACTCTCACCCTGACCCTAACCGTCTGTAAGGACTCACCCTGACCCTAACCGTCTGAAAGGACTCAACCCTCACCCTGCCCTAACCGTCTGTAAGGACTCAACTCTCACCCTGACCCTAACCTTCTGTAAGGACTCAACACTAACCATGACCCTAACCGTCTGTAAGGACTAAACTCTCACCCTGACCCTAACCGTCTGAAAGGACTCAACTCTCACCCTGACCCTAACCGTCTGTAAGGACTCAACTCTCACCCTGACCCTAACCTTCTGTAAGGACTCAACTCTCACCATGACCCTAACCGTCTGTAAGGACTAAACTCTCACCCTGACCCTAACCGTCTCAAAGGACTCAACTCTCACCCTGACCATAACCGTCTGTAAGGACTCAACTCTCACCCTGACCCTAACCGTCTTTAAGGACTCAACTCTCACCCTGACCCTAACCGTCTGTAAGGACTCACCCTGACCCTAACCATCTGAAAGGACTCAACCCTCACCCTGCCCTAACCGTCTGTAAGGACTCAACTCTCACCCTGACCCTAACCTTCTGTAAGGACTCAACTCTCACCATGACCCTAACCGTCTGTAAGGACTAAATTCTCACCCTGACCCTAACCGTCTGAAAGGACTCAACTCTCACCCTGACCCTAACCGTCTGTAAGGACTCAACTCTCAACTCTCACCCTGACCCTAACCATCTGAAAGGACTCAACCCTCACCCTGACCCTAACCGTCTGTAAGGACTCAGCCTGACCCTGACCCTAACCGTCTGTAAGGACTCACCCTGACCCTGACCCTAACCGTCTGTAAGGACTCAGCTCTTACCTTGACCCTAACCGTCTGTAAGGACTCACCCTGACCCTGACCCTAACCGTCTGTAAGGACTCAACCCTCACCCTGACCCTAACCGTCTGAAAGGACTAAACCCTCACCCTGACCCTAACCGTCTGTAAGGACTCAACGCTCATCCTGACCCTAACCATCTGTAAGGACTCAACCTATCACCCTGACCCTAACCGTCTGTAAGGACTCAACTCTCACCCTGACCCTAACCGTCTGTAAGGACTCAACCCTCACCCTGACCCTAACCGTCTGTAAGGACTCAACCCTCACCCTGACCCTAACCGTCTGTAAGGACTCAACTCTCACCCTGACCCTAACTGTCTGTAAGGACTCAACCCTCACCCTGACCCTAACCGTCTGTAAGGACTCAACCCTCACCCTGACCCTAACCCGTCTATAAGGGACTCAACTCTCACCCTGACCCTATCCGTCTGTAAGGACTCAACTCTCACCCTGACCCTAACCATCTGTAAGGACTCACCCTGACCCTAACCGTCTGTAAGGACTCAACTCACACCCTGACCCTAACCGTCTGTAAGGATCCAACCCTCATCCTGACCCTAACCATCTGAAAGGACTCAACCCTCACCCTGACCCTAACCGTCTGTAAGGACTCAGCTCTCACCCTGACCCTAACCGTCTGTAAGGACTAAACTCTCACCCTGACCCTAACCGTCTGAAAGGACTCAACCCTCACCCTGCCCTAACCGTCTGTAAGGACTCAACTCTCACCCTGACCATAACCATCTGTAAGGACGCACCCTGTCCCTAACCGTCTGTAAGGACTCAACTCACACCCTGACCCTAACCGTCTGTAAGGATCCAACCCTCATCCTGACCCTAACCATCTGTAAGGACTCAACTCTCACCCTGACCCTAACCGTCTGTAAGGACCCAACTCTCACCCTGACCCTAACAGTCTGTAAGGACTCAACTCTCACACTGACCCTAACCGTCTGTAAGGACTCAACTCTCACCCTGACCCTAACCGTCTGTAAGGGACTCAACTCTCACCCTGACCCTAACCGTCTGTAAGGACTCAACCCTCACCCTGACCCTAACCATCTGTAAGGACTCAACCCATCACCCAGACCCTAACCGTCTGTAAGGACTCAACTCTCACCCTGGCCCTAACCGTCTGTAAGGACTCAACCCTCACCCTGACCCTAACCATCTGTAAGGACTCATCCCATCACCCTGACCCTAACCGTCTGTAAGGACTCAACTCTCACCCTGACCCTAACCGTCTGTAAGGACTCAACCCTCACCCTGACCCTAACCGTCTGTAAGGACTCAACCCTCACCCTGACACTAACCCGTCTATAAGGGACTCAACTCTCACCCTGACCCTATCCGTCTGTAAGGACTCAACTCTCACCCTGACCCTATCCGTCTGTAAGGACTCAACTCTCACCCTGACCCTAACTGTCTGTAAGGGACTCAACTCTCACTCTGACCCTAACCATCTGTAAGGACTCAGCCCTGACCCTGACCCTAACTGTCTGTAAGGACTCAACTCTCACCCTGACCCTAACCGTCAACAAGGACTCAACCCTGACCCTGACCCTAACCATCTGTAAGGACTCAACTCTCACCCTCACCCTAACCATCTGTAAGGACGCACCCTGATCCTAACCGTCTGTAAGGACTCAACTCTCACCCTGACCCTAACTTCTGTAAGGGACTCAACCCTCACCCTGACCCTGACCATCTGTAAGGACTCAACCCTCACCCTGACCCTAACCATCTGTAAGCACTCAACCCATCACCCTGACCCTAACCGTCTGTAAGGACTCAACACTCACCCTGACCCTAACCGTCTGTAAGGACTCAACTCTCACCCTGACCATAACCGTCTATAAGGACTCAACCCTGACCCTGACCCTAACCGTCTGTAAGGACTCAACTCTCACCCTGACCCTAACCGTCTTTAAGGAATCAACTCTCACCCTGACCCTAACCGTCTGTAAGGACTCAACCCTGACCCTGACCCTAACCGTCTGTTAGGACTCAACTCTCACCCTGACCCTAACCGTCTGTAAGGACTCAACTCTCACCCTGGCCTAAACTGTCTGTAAGGACTCAACTCTAACCCTGACCCTAACCGTCTGTAAGGACTCAACTCTCACCCTCACCCTAACCATCTGTAAGGACGCACCCTGACCCTAACCGTCTGAAAGGACTCAACCCTCACCCTGCCCTAACCGTCTGTAAGGACTCAACTCTCACCCTGACCATAACCGTCTGTAAGGACGCACCCTGACCCTAACCGTCTGTAAGAACTCACCCCTCACCCTGACCCTAACCGTCTGTAAGGACTCAACTCTCACCCTGACCCTAACAGTCTGTAAGGACTCAACCCTCAAACAGACCCAAACCATCTGTAAGGACTCAACCCACACCCTGACCCTAACCGTCTGTAAGGACTCAACTCTCACCCTGACCCTAACCGTCTGTAAGGAATAAACTCTCACCCTGACCCTAACCGTCTGTAAGGACTCAACTCTCACCCTGACCCTAACCGTCTGTAAGGACTCAACTCTCACCCTGACCCTAACCGTCTGTAAGGACTCACCCTGACCCTAACTGTCTGTAAGGACTTAACTCTCACCCTGTCCCAAACCGTCTGTAAGGACTCAACTCTCACCCTGACCCTAACCATCTGTAAGGGACTCAACTCTCACCCTGACCCTAACCGTCTGTAAGGATCCAACTCTCACCCTGACCCTAACCATCTGTAAGGACTCAACCCTGACCCTGACCCTAACTGTCTGTAAGGACTCAACTCTCACCCTGACCCTAACCGTCTGTAAGGACTCAACTCTCACCCTGACCCTAACCGTCTGTAAGGACTCAACTCTCACCCTGACCCTAACCGTCTGTATGGACTCAACTCTCACCCTGACCCTAACCGTCTGTAAGGATCCAACTCTCACCCTGACCCTAACCATCTGTAAGGACTCAACCCTGACCCTGACCCTAACTGTCTGTAAGGACTCAACTCTCACCCTGACCATAACCGTCTGTAAGGACTCAACTCTCACCCTGACCCTAACCGTCTGTAAGGACTCAACTCTCACCCTGACCCTAACCGTCTGTAAGGACTCAACCCTGACCCTGACCCTAACCGTCTGTAAGGACTCAACTCTCTCCCTGACCCTAACCGTCTGTAAGGACTCAACTCTCACCCTGACCCTAACCATCTGTAAGGACTCAACTCTCACCCTGACCCTAACCGTCTGTAAGGACTCAACTCTCACCCTGACCCTAACCGTCTGTAAGGACTCAACTCTCACCCTGACCCTAACCGTCTGTAAGGACTCAACTCTCACCCTGACCCTAACCGTCTGTAAGGACTCAACCCTGACCCTGACCCTAACCGTCTGTAAGGACTCAACTCTCTCCCTGACCCTAACCGTCTGTAAGGACTCAACTCTCACCCTGACCCTAACCATCTGTAAGGACTCAACTCTCACCCTGACCCTAACCGTCTGTAAGGACTCAACTCTCACCCTGACCCTAACAGTCTGTAAGGACTCAACTCTCACCCTGACCCTAACCGTCTGTAAGGACTCAACTCTCAATCTGACCCTAACCGTCGGTAAGGGAATCAACTCTCACCCTGACCCTAACCGTCTGTAAGGACTCAACTCTCAATCTGACCCTAACCCTCGGTAAGGACTCAACTCTCAATCTGACCCTAACCGTCGGTAAGGACTCAACTCTCAATCTGACCCTAACCGTCGGTAAGGGAATCAACTCTCAATCTGACCCTAACCGTCGGTAAGGGAATCAACTCTCAATCTGACCCTAACCGTCTGTAAGGATTCAACTCTCACCCTGACCCTAACCGTCGGTAAGGGAATCAACTCACACCCTGACCCTAACCGTCTGTAAGGACTCAACTCTCAATCAGACCCTAACCGTCGGTAAGGACTCAACTCTCAATCTGACCCTAACCGTCGGTAAGGACTCAACTCTCAATCTGACCCTAACCGTCGGTAAGGGAATCAACTCTCAATCTGACCCTAACCGTCGGTAAGGGAATCATCTCTCAATCTGACCCTAACCGTCTGTAAGGATTCAACTCTCACCCTGACCCTAACCGTCGGTAAGGGAATCAACTCACACCCTGACCCTAACCGTCTGTAAGGACTCAACTCTCAATCTGACCCTAACCGTCTGTAAGGATTCAACTCTCACCCTGACCCTAACCGTCGGTAAGGGAATCAACTCTCACCCTGACCCTATACTACCCTGCCAACCTCCCAGCCTGCCACAGTTCACCCTGCCAACCTCCCAGCCCGCCACAGTTCACCCTGCCAACCTCCCAGCCTGCCACAGTTCACCCTTCCAACCTCCCAGCCTGCTACAGCCCACCCTGCCCTGCCAACCTCCCACACTGCTACAGCTCACCCTGCCCTGCCAACCTCCCAGCCTGCCACAGTTCACCCTGCCCTGCCAACTTCCCAGCCTGCCATAGCCCTATATGTATTTAATAGGTATATTATACAGGTGTTCTTAAATGTTTTGTAGACTCAGTGTATGTTCTGTGGTCCTCTGTAGTTCAGTCAGTATAGCATGGTCCTCTGTAGTTCAGTTAGTAGAGCAACGTCCTCTGTAGTTCAGTTAGTAGAACATGGTCCTCTGTAGTTCAGTTAGTAGAACATGGTCCTCTGTAGTTCAGTTAGTAGAGCATGGTCCTCTGTAGTTCAGTTAGCAGAACATGGTCCTCTGTAGTTCAGTTAGTAGAGCATGGTCCTCTGTAGTTCAGTTGGTAGAACATGGTCCTCTGTAGTTCAGTTAGTAGAGCATGGTCCTCTGTAGTTCAGTTAGTAGAGCATGGTCCTCTGTAGTTCAGTTAGCAGAACATGGTCCTCTGTAGTTCAGTTAGTAGAGCATGGTCCTCTGTAGTTCAGTTAGCAGAACATGGTCCTCTGTAGTTCAGTTAGTAGAGCATGGTCTTCTGTAGTTCAGTTGGTAGAACATGGTCCTCTGTAGTTAGTATAGCATGGTCCTCTGTAGTTCAGTTGGTAGAACATGGTCCTCTGTAGTTCAGTTAGCAGAACATGGTCCTCTGTAGTTCAGTTGGTAGAACATGGTCCTCTGTAGTTAGTATAGCATGGTCCTCTGTAGTTCAGTTGGTAGAACATGGTCCTCTGTAGTTCAGTTAGCAGAACATGGTCCTCTGTAGTTCAGTTAGTAGAGCATGGTCCTCTGTAGTTCAGTTAGCAGAACATGGTCCTCTGTAGTTCAGTTGGTAGAACATGGTCCTCTGTAGTTAGTAGAACATGGTCCTCTGTAGTCAGTTGGTAGAACATGGTCCTCTGTAGTTAGCAGAGCATGGTTCTCTGTAGTTAGTAGAGCATGGTCCTCTGTAGTTCAGTTAGTAGAGCATGGTCCTCTGTAGTTCAGTTGGTAGAGCATGGTCCTCTGTAGTTCAGTTGGTAGAACATGGTCCTCTGTAGTTAGTATAGCATGGTCCTCTGTAGTTCAGTAGGTAGAACATGGTCCTCTGTAGTTCCGTTAGCAGAACATGGTCCTCTGTAGTTAGTATAGCATGGTCCTCTGTAGTTCAGTTGGTAGAACATGGTCCTCTGTAGTTCAGTTAGCAGAACATGGTCCTCTGTAGTTCAGTTGTTAGAACATGGTCCTCTGTAGTTCAGTTAGCAGAACATGGTCCTCTGTAGTTCAGTTGGTAGAACATGGTCCTCTGTAGTAAGTAGAACATGGTCCTCTGTAGTTCAGTTGGTAGAACATGGTCCTCTGTAGTTAGCAGAGCATGGTCCTCTGTAGTTAGTAGAGCATGGTCCTCTGTAGTTCAGTTAGTAGGGCATGGTCCTCTGTAGTTCAGTTGGTAGAGCATGGTCCTCTGTAGTTCAGTTGGTAGGGCATGGTCCTCTGTAGTTCAGTTAGTAGAACATGGTCCTTTGTAGTTAGTAGAGCATGGTCCTCTGTAGTTCAGTTAGTAGAGCATGGTCCTCTGTAGTTCAGTTAGTAGAGCATGGTCCTCTGTAGTTCAGTTAGTAGAGCATGGTCCTCTGTAGTTCAGTTAGAATAGCAAGGTCCTCTGTAGTTCAGTTAGTAGAGCATGGTCCTATGTAGTTCAGTAAGTAGAGCATGGTCCTCTGTAGTTCAGTTGGTAGAGCATGGTCCTCTGTAGTTCAGTTGGTAGAGCATGGTCCTCTGTAGTTCAGTTAGTAGAGCATGGTCCTCTGTAGTTCAGTTAGTAGAACATGGTCCTCTGTAGTTAGTAGAACATGGTCCTCTGTAGTTCAGTTAGTAGAGCATGGTTCTCTGTAGTTAGTAGAACATGGTCCTCTGTAGTTCAGTTAGTAGAGCATTGTCCTCTGTAGTTCAGTTGGTAGAGCATGGTCCTCTGTAGTTCAGTTAGTAGATCATGGTCCTCTGTAGTTCAGTTGGTAGAGCATGGTCCTCTGTAGTTCAGTTGGTAGAGCATGGTCCTCTGTAGTTCAGTTGGTAGAGCATGGTCCTCTGTAGTTAGTAGAGCATGGTCCTCTGTAGTTCAGTTGGTAGAGCATGGTCCTCTGTAGTTCAGTTGGTAGAACATGGTCCTCTGTAGTTAGTATAGCATGGTCCTCTGTAGTTCAGTTGGTAGAACATGGTCCTCTGTAGTTCCGTTAGCAGAACATGGTACTCTGTAGTTAGTATAGCATGGTCCTCTGTAGTTCAGTTGGTAGAGCATGGTCCTCTGTAGTTCAGTTAGTAGAACATGGTCCTCTGTAGTTCAGTTAGTAGAGCATGGTCCTCTGTAGTTCAGTTGGTAGAGCATGGTCCTCTGTAGTTCAATTAGTATAGCATGGTCCTCTGTAGTTAGTAGAGCATGGTCCTCTGTAGTTCAGTTGGTAGAACATGGTCCTCTGTAGTTCAGTTAGTAGAGCATGGTCCTCTGTAGTTCAGTTAGTAGAGCATGGTCCTCTGTAGTTCAGTTAGTAGAGCATGGTCCTCTGTTGTTCAGTTAGTAGAGCATGGTCCTCTGTAGTTAGTAGAGCATGGTCCTCTGTAGTTCAGTTAGTAGAGCATGGTCCTCTGTAGTTAGTAGAGCATGGTCCTCTGTAGTTCAGTTGGTAGAACATGGTCCTCTGTAGTTCAGTTAGTAGAGCATGGTCCTCAGTAGTTCAGTTAGTAGAGCATGGTCCTCTGTAGTTCAGTTGGTAGAACATTGTCTTCTGTAGTTCCGTTAGCAGAACATGGTCCTCTGTAGTTAGTATAGCATGGTCCTCTGTAGTTCAGTTGGTAGAACATGGTCCTCTGTAGTTCAGTTAGCAGAACATGGTCCTCTGTAGTTCAGTTGGTAGAACATGGTCCTCTGTAGTTCAGTTAGCAGAACATGGTCCTCTGTAGTTCAGTTGGTAGGACATGGTCCTCTGTAGTTAGTAGAACATGGTCCTCTGTAGTTCAGTTGGTAGAACATGGTCCTCTGTAGTTAGCAGAGCATGGTCCTCTGTAGTTAGTAGAGCATGGTCCTCTGTAGTTCAGTTAGTAGAGCATGGTCCTCTGTAGTTCAGTTGGTAGTGCATGATCCTCTGTAGTTCTGTTAGCAGAACATGGTCCTCTGTAGTTAGTATAGCATGGTCCTGTGTAGTTCAGTTGGTAGAACATGGTCCTCTGTAGTTCCGTTAGCAGAACATGGTCCTCTGTATTTAGTATAGAATGGTCCTCTGTAGAGCATGGTCCTCTGTAGTTCAGTTAGTAGAGCATGGTCCTCTGTAGTTCAGATAGTAGAGCATGGTTCTCAATAGTTTAGTCAGTAGAACGTGGTCCTCTGTAGTTCAGTTGGTAGAGCATGGTCCTCTGTAGTTCAGTTAGTAGAGCATGGTCCTCTGTAGTTCAGTTAGTAGAACATGGTCCTCTGTAGTTAGTAGAACATGGTCCTCTGTAGTTCAGTTAGTAGAGCATGATCCTCTGTAGTTAGTAGAACATGGTCCTCTGTAGTTCAGTTAGTAGAGCATGGTCCTCTGTAGTTCAGTTAGTAGAGCATGGTCCTCTGTAGTTAGTAGAGCATGGTCCTCTGTAGTTCAGTTGGTAGAACATGGTCCTCTGTAGTTCAGTTAGTAGAGCATGGTCCTCTGTAGTTCAGTTAGTAGAGCATGGTCCTCTGTAGTTCAGTTAGTAGAGCATGGTCCTCTGTAGTTCAGTTAGTAGAGCATGGTCCTCTGTAGTTAGTAGAGCATGGTCCTCTGTAGTTCAGTTAGTAGAGCATGGTCCTCTGTAGTTAGTAGAGCATGGTTCTCTGTAGTTCAGTTGGTAGAACATGGTCCTCTGTAGTTCAGTTAGTAGAGCATGGTCCTCAGTAGTTCAGTTAGTAGAGCATGGTCCTCTGTAGTTCAGTTGGTAGAACATGGTCCTCTGTAGTTCCGTTAGCAGAACATGGTCCTCTGTAGTTAGTATAGCATGGTCCTCTGTAGTTCAGTTGGTAGAACATGGTCCTCTGTAGTTCAGTTAGCAGAACATGGTCCTCTGTAGTTCAGTTGGTAGGACATGGTCCTCTGTAGTTAGTAGAACATGGTCCTCTGTAGTTCAGTTGGTAGAACATGGTCCTCTGTAGTTAGCAGAGCATGGTCCTCTGTAGTTAGTAGAGCATGGTCCTCTGTAGTTCAGTTAGTAGAGCATGGTCCTCTGTAGTTCTACGACTCTTGGGGGGCGCACAATTGGCCAAGCGTTGTCCAGGGTAGGGGAGGGAATGGCCGGCAGGGATGTAGCTCAGTTGATAGAGCATGGCGTTTGCAACGCCAGGGTTGTGGGTTCGATTCCCACGGGGGGCCAGTATAAAAAAATTAATAAAAAATGTATTCACTAACTGTAAGTCGCTCTGGATAAGAGCGTCTGCTAAATGACTAAAATGTAAATGTAAATGTAGTTCAGTTGGTAGTGCATGATCCTCTGTAGTTCTGTTAGCAGAACATGGTCCTCTGTAGTTAGTATAGCATGGTCCTGTGTAGTTCAGTTGGTAGAACATGGTCCTCTGTAGTTCCGTTAGCAGAACATGGTCCTCTGTATTTAGTATAGAATGGTCCTCTGTAGAGCATGGTCCTCTGTAGTTCAGTTAGTAGAGCATGGTCCTCTGTAGTTCAGATAGTAGAGCATGGTTCTCAATAGTTTAGTCAGTAGAACGTGGTCCTCTGTAGTTCAGTTGGTAGAGCATGGTCCTCTGTAGTTCAGTTAGTAGAGCATGGTCCTCTGTAGTTCAGTTAGTAGAACATGGTCCTCTGTAGTTAGTAGAACATGGTCCTCTGTAGTTCAGTTAGTAGAGCATGATCCTCTGTAGTTAGTAGAACATGGTCCTCTGTAGTTCAGTTAGTAGAGCATGGTCCTCTGTAGTTCAGTTGGTAGAGCATGGTCCTCTGTAGTTCAGTTAGTAGAGCATGGTCCTCTGTAGTTCAGTTGGTAGAGCATGGTCCTCTGTAGTTCAGTTGGTAGAGGATGGTCCTCTGTAGTTCAGTTAGTAGAACATGGTCCTCTGTAGTTCAGTTAGTAAAGCATGGTCCTCTGTAGTTCAGTTGTTAGAGCATGGTCCCCTGTAGTTCAGTTAGTAGAGCATGGTCCTCTGTAGTTAGTAGAGCATGGTCCTCTGTAGTTCAGTTAGTAGAGCATGGTCCTCTGTAGTTCAGTTAGTAGAGCATGGTCCTCTGTAGTTCAGTTGGTAGAACATGGTCCTCTGTAGTTCAGTTAGTAGAGCATGGTCCTCTGTAGTTCAGTTAGTAGAGCATGGTCCTCTGTAGTTCAGTTGGTAGAACATGGTCCTCTGTAGTTCAGTTGGTAGAACATGGTCCTCTGTAGTTCAGTTAGTAGAGCATGGTCCTCTGTAGTTCAGTTAGTAGAGCATGGTCCTCTGTAGTTCAGTTGGTAGAACATGGTCCTCTGTAGTTCAGTTAGTAGAGCATGGTCCTCTGTAGTTCAGTTAGTAGAGCATGGTCCTCTGTAGTTCAGTTAGTAGAGCATGGTCCTCTGTAGTTCAGTTAGTAGATCATGGTCCTCTGTAATTAGTAGAGCATGGTCCTCTGCAGTTACGTTAGTAGAGCATGGTCCTCTGTAGTTAGTAGAGCATGGTCCTCTGTAGTTCAGTTGGTAGAACATGGTCCTCTGTAGTTCAGTTAGTAGAGCATGGTCCTCTGTAGTTCAGTTAGTAGAGCATGGTCCTCTGTAGTTCAGTTAGTAGAGCATGGTCCTCTGTAGTTCAGTTGGTAGAACATGGTCCTCTGTAGTTCCGTTAGCGGAACATGGTCCTCTGTAGTTAGTATAGCATGGTCCTCTGTAGTTCAGTTAGTAGAGCATGGTCCTCTGTAGTTCAGTTAGTAGAACATGGTCCTCTGTAGTTAGTAGAACATGGTCCTCTGTAGTTCAGTTAGTAGAGCATGGTCCTCTGTAGTTCAGTTAGTAGAGCATGGTCCTCTGTAGTTCAGTTGGTAGAGCATGGTCCTCTGTAGTTCAGTTGGTAGAGCATGGTCCTCTGTAGTTCAGTTAGTAGAACATGGTCCTCTGTAGTTCAGTTAGTAGAGCATGGTCCTCTGTAGTTCAGTTGGTAGAGCTTGGTCCTCTGTAGTTCAGTTAGTAGAGCATGGTCCTCTGTAGTTAGTAGAGCATGGTCCTCTGTAGTTCAGTTAGTAGAGCATGGTCCTCTGTAGTTCAGTTGGTAGAACATGGTCCTCTGTAGTTCAGTTAGTAGAGCATGGTCCTCTGTAGTTCAGTTAGTAGAGCATGGTCCTCTGTAGTTCCATTAGTAGAGCATGGTCCTCTGTAGTTCAGTTAGTAGAGCATGGTCCTCTGTAGTTCAGTTAGAAGAACATGGTCCTCTGTAGTTCAGTTAGTAGAGCATGGTCCTCTGTAGTTCAGTTAGTAGAGCATTGCCCTCTGTAGTTCCATTAGTAGAGCATGGTCCTCTGTAGTTCAGTTAGTAGAACATGGTCCTCTGTAGTTCAGTTAGAAGAACATGGTCCTCTGTAGTTAGCAGATCATGGTCCTCTGTAGTTAGTAGAGCATGGTCCTCTGCAGTTAAGTTAGTAGAGCATGGTCCTCTGTAGTTAGTAGAGCATGGTCCTCTGTAGTTCAGTTAGTAGAGCATGGTCCTCTGTAGTGCAGTTAGAAGAGCATGGTCCTCTGTAGTTCAGTTGGTAGAACATGGTCCTCTGTAGTTCCGTTAGCGGAACATGGTCCTCTGTAGTTAGTATAGCATGGTCCTCTGTAGTTCAGTTGGTAGAACATGGTCCTCTGTAGTTCAGTTAGCAGAACATGGTCCTCTGTAGTTCAGTTGGTAGAACATGGTCCTCTGTAGTTCAGTTAGCAGAACATGGTCCTCTGTAGTTCAGTTGGTAGAACATGGTCCTCTGTAGTTAGTAGAACATGGTCCTCTGTAGTTCAGTTGGTAGAACATGGTCCTCTGTAGTTAGCAGAGCATGGTCCTCTGTAGATAGTAGAGCATGGTCCTCTGTAGTTCAGTTAGTAGAGCATGGTCCTTTGTAGTTCAGTTGGTAGAGCATGGTCCTCTGTAGTTCAGTTGGTAGAGCATGGTCCTCTGTAGTTCAGTTAGTAGAACATGGTCCTCTGTAGTTAGTAGAGCATGGTCCTCTGTAGTTCAGTTAGTAGAGCATGGTCCTCTGTAGTTCAGTTAGTAGAGCATGGTCCTCTGTAGTTAGTAGAACATGGTCCTCTGTAGTTCAGTCAGTAGAGCATGGTTCTCTGTAGTTCAGTTAGTAGAGCATGGTCCTCTGTAGTTCAGTTAGTAGAGCATGGTCCTCAGTAGTTTAGTCAGTAGAACATGGTCCTCTGTAGTTCAGTCAGTAGAGCATGGTTCTCTGTAGTTCAGTTAGTAGAGCATGGTCCTCTGTAGTTCAGTTAGTAGAGCATGGTCCTCAGTAGTTTAGTCAGTAGAACATGGTCCTCTGTAGTTCAGTTAGTAGAGCATGGTCCTCTGTAGTTCAGTTGGTAAAGCATGGTCCTCTGTAGTTCAGTTAGTAGAGCATGGTCCTCTGTAGTTCAGTTAGTAGAGCATGGTCCTCTGTAGTTAGTAGAGCATGGTCCTCTGTAGTTCAGTTGGTAGAACATGGTCCTCTGTAGTTCCGTTAGCGGAACATGGTCCTCTGTAGTTCAGTTAGTAGAGCATGGTCCTCTGTAGTTCAGTTGGTAGAGCATGGTCCTCTGTAGTTCAGTTGGTAGAGCATGGTCCTCTGTAGTTCAGTTAGTAGAGCATGGTCCTCTGTAGTTCAGTTAGAAGAACATGGTCCTCTGTAGTTCAGTTAGTAGAGCATGGTCCTCTGTAGTTCAATTAGTAGAACATGGTCCTCTGTAGTTCAGTTAGTAGAGCATTGCCCTCTGTAGTTCCATTAGTAGAGCATGGTCCTCTGCAGTTAAGTTAGTAGAGCATGGTCCTCTGTAGTTAGTAGAGCATGGTCCTCTGTAGTTCAGTTAGTAGAGCATGGTCCTCTGTAGTGCAGTTAGAAGAGCATGGTCCTCTGTAGTTCAGTTGGTAGAACATGGTCCTCTGTAGTTCCGTTAGCGGAACATGGTCCTCTGTAGTTAGTATAGCATGGTCCTCTGCAGTTAAGTTAGTAGAGCATGGTCCTCTGTAGTTAGTAGAGCATGGTCCTCTGTAGTGCAGTTAGTAGAACATGGTCCTCTGTAGTTCAGTTGGTAGAACATGGTCCTCTGTAGTTCAGTTAGCAGAACATGGTCCTCTGTAGTTCAGTTGGTAGAACATGGTCCTCTGTAGTTCAGTTAGCAGAACATGGTCCTCTGTAGTTCAGTTGGTAGAACATGGTCCTCTGTAGTTAGTAGAACATGGTCCTCTGTAGTTCAGTTTGTAGAACATGGTCCTCTGTAGTTAGCAGAGCATGGTCCTCTGTAGATAGTAGAGCATGGTCCTCTGTAGTTCAGTTAGTAGAGCATGGTCCTTTGTAGTTCAGTTGGTAGAGCATGGTCCTCTGTAGTTCAGTTGGTAGAGCATGGTCCTCTGTAGTTCAGTTAGTAGAACATGGTCCGCTGTAGTTAGTAGAGCATGGTCCTCTGTAGTTCAGTTAGTAGAGCATGGTCCTCTGTAGTTCAGTTAGTAGAGCATGGTCCTCTGTAGTTAGTAGAACATGGTCCTCTGTAGTTCAGTCAGTAGAGCATGGTTCTCTGTAGTTCAGTTAGTAGAGCATGGTCCTCTGTAGTTCAGTTAGTAGAGCATGGTCCTCAGTAGTTTAGTCAGTAGAACATGGTCCTCTGTAGTTCAGTCAGTAGAGCATGGTCCTCTGTAGTTCAGTTAGTAGAGCATGGTCCTCTGTAGTTCAGTTAGTAGAGCATGGTCCTCAGTAGTTTAGTCAGTAGAACATGGTCCACTGTAGTTCAGTTAGTAGAGCATGGTCCTCTGTAGTTCAGTTGGTAAAGCATGGTCCTCTGTAGTTCAGTTAGTAGAGCATGGTCCTCTGTAGTTAGTAGAGCATGATCCCCTGTAGTTCAGTTAGTAGAGCATGGTCCTCTGTAGTTAGTAGAGCATGGTCCTCTGTAGTTCAGTTAGTAGAGCATGGTCCTCTGTAGTTAGTAGAACATGGTCCTCTGTAGTTCAGTCAGTAGAGCATGGTTCTCTGTAGTTCAGTTAGTAGAGCATGGTCCTCTGTAGTTCAGTTAGTAGAGCATGGTCCTCAGTAGTTTAGTCAGTAGAACATGGTCCTCTGTAGTTCAGTCAGTAGAGCATGGTCCTCTGTAGTTCAGTTAGTAGAGCATGGTCCTCTGTAGTTCAGTTAGTAGAGCATGGTCCTCAGTAGTTTAGTCAGTAAAACATGGTCCTCTGTAGTTCAGTTAGTAGAGCATGGTCCTCTGTAGTTCAGTTGGTAAAGCATGGTCCTCTGTAGTTCAGTTAGTAGAGCATGGTCCTCTGTAGTTAGTAGAGCATGATCCTCTGTAGTTCAGTTAGTAGAGCATGGTCCTCTGTAGTTAGTAGAGCATGGTCCTCTGTAGTTAGTAGAGCATGGTCCTCTGTAGTTCAGTTAGTAGAGCATGGTCCTCTGTAGTTCAGCTGGTAGAGAATGGTCCTCTGTAGTTCAGTTGGTAGAGCATGGTCCTCCGTAGTTCAGTTAGTAGAGCATGGTCCTCTGTAGTTCAGTTGGTAGAGCATGGTCCTCTGTAGTTCAGTTAGTAGAGCATGGTCCTCTGTAGTTCAGTTAGTAGAGCATGGTCCTCTGTAGTTCAGTTAGTAGAGCATGGTCCTCTGTAGTTAGTAGAACATGGTCCTCTGTAGTTCAGTCAGTAGAGCATGGTTCTCTGTAGTTCAGTTAGTAGAGCATGGTCCTCTGTAGTTCAGTTAGTAGAGCATGGTCCTCTGTAGTTAGTAGAACATGGTCCTCTGTAGTTCAGTCAGTAGAGCATGGTTCTCTGTAGTTCAGTTAGTAGAGCATGGTCCTCTGTAGTTCAGTTAGTAGAGCATGGTCCTCAGTAGTTTAGTCAGTAGAACATGGTCCTCTGTAGTTCAGTCAGTAGAGCATGGTCCTCTGTAGTTCAGTTAGTAGAGCATGGTCCTCTGTAGTTCAGTTAGTAGAGCATGGTCCTCAGTAGTTTAGTCAGTAGAACATGGTCCTCTGTAGTTCAGTTAGTAGAGCATGGTCCTCTGTAGTTCAGTTGGTAAAGCATGGTCCTCTGTAGTTCAGTTAGTAGAGCATGGTCCTCTGTAGTTAGTAGAGCATTATCCTCTGTAGTTCAGTTAGTAGAGCATGGTCCTCTGTAGTTAGTAGAGCATGGTCCTCTGTAGTTAGTAGAGCATGGTCCTCTGTAGTTCAGTTAGTAGAGCATGGTCCTCTGTAGTTCAGCTGGTAGAGAATGGTCCTCTGTAGTTCAGTTGGTAGAGCATGGTCCTCCGTAGTTCAGTTAGTAGAGCATGGTCCTCTGTAGTTCAGTTGGTAGAGCATGGTCCTCTGTAGTTCAGTTAGTAGAGCATGGTCCTCTGTAGTTCAGTTAGTAGAGCATGGTCCTCTGTAGTTCAGTTAGTAGAGCATGGTCCTCTGTAGTTAGTAGAACATGGTCCTCTGTAGTTCAGTCAGTAGAGCATGGTTCTCTGTAGTTCAGTTAGTAGAGCATGGTCCTCTGTAGTTCAGTTAGTAGAGCATGGTCCTCAGTAGTTTAGTCAGTAGAACATGGTCCTCTGTAGTTCAGTCAGTAGAGCATGGTTCTCTGTAGTTCAGTTAGTAGAGCATGGTCCTCTGTAGTTCAGTTAGTAGAGCATGGTCCTCAGTAGTTTAGTCAGTAGAACATGGTCCTCTGTAGTTCAGTTAGTAGAGCATGGTCCTCTGTAGTTCAGTTGGTAAAGCATGGTCCTCTGTAGTTCAGTTAGTAGAGCATGGTCCTCTGTAGTTAGTAGAGCATGATCCTCTGTAGTTCAGTTAGTAGAGCATGGTCCTCTGTAGTTAGTAGAGCATGGTCCTCTGTAGTTCAGTTGGTAGAACATGGTCCTCTGTAGTTCCGTTAGCGGAACATGGTCCTCTGTAGTTCAGTTA
Source organism: Coregonus lavaretus (assembly GCF_964263955.1). Classification (NCBI taxonomy): domain Eukaryota; kingdom Metazoa; phylum Chordata; class Actinopteri; order Salmoniformes; family Salmonidae; genus Coregonus; species Coregonus lavaretus. The sequence continues at coordinate 603,359 of NW_028160629.1, read as the reverse complement.
GTAGAGCATGGTCCTCTGTAGTTCAGTTGGTAGAGCATGGTCCTCTGTAGTTCAGTTGGTAGAGCATGGTCCTCTGTAGTTCAGTTAGTAGAGCATGGTCCTCTGTAGTTCAGTTAGAAGAACATGGTCCTCTGTAGTTCAGTTAGTAGAGCATGGTCCTCTGTAGTTCAGTTAGTAGAGCATTGCCCTCTGTAGTTCCATTAGTAGAGCATGGTCCTCTGTAGTTCAGTTAGTAGAACATGGCCCTCTGTAGTTCAGTTAGAAGAACATGGTCCTCTGTAGTTAGCAGATCATGGTCCTCTGTAGTTAGTAGAGCATGGTCCTCTGCAGTTAAGTTAGTAGAGCATGGTCCTCTGTAGTTAGTAGAGCATGGTCCTCTGTAGTTCAGTTAGTAGAGCATGGTCCTCTGTAGTGCAGTTAGAAGAGCATGGTCCTCTGTAGTTCAGTTGGTAGAACATGGTCCTCTGTAGTTCCGTTAGCGGAACATGGTCCTCTGTAGTTAGTATAGCATGGTCCTCTGCAGTTAAGTTAGTAGAGCATGGTCCTCTGTAGTTAGTAGAGCATGGTCCTCTGTAGTGCAGTTAGTAGAACATGGTCCTCTGTAGTTCAGTTGGTAGAACATGGTCCTCTGTAGTTCAGTTAGCAGAACATGGTCCTCTGTAGTTCAGTTGGTAGAACATGGTCCTCTGTAGTTCAGTTAGCAGAACATGGTCCTCTGTAGTTCAGTTGGTAGAACATGGTCCTCTGTAGTTAGCAGAGCATGGTCCTCTGTAGATAGTAGAGCATGGTCCTCTGTAGTACAGTTAGTAGAGCATGGTCCTTTGTAGTTCAGTTGGTAGAGCATGGTCCTCTGTAGTTCAGTTGGTAGAGCATGGTCCTCTGTAGTTCAGTTAGTAGAGCATGGTCCTCTGTAGTTAGTAGAGCATGATCCTCTGTAGTTCAGTTAGTAGAGCATGGTCCTCTGTAGTTAGTAGAGCATGGTCCTCTGTAGTTAGTAGAGCATGGTCCTCTGTAGTTCAGTTAGTAGAGCATGGTCCTCTGTAGTTCAGCTGGTAGAGAATGGTCCTCTGTAGTTCAGTTGGTAGAGCATGGTCCTCCGTAGTTCAGTTAGTAGAGCATGGTCCTCTGTAGTTCAGTTGGTAGAGCATGGTCCTCTGTAGTTCAGTTAGTAGAGCATGGTCCTCTGTAGTTCAGTTAGTAGAGCATGGTCCTCTGTAGTTCAGTTAGTAGAGCATGGTCCTCTGTAGTTAGTAGAACATGGTCCTCTGTAGTTCAGTCAGTAGAGCATGGTTCTCTGTAGTTCAGTTAGTAGAGCATGGTCCTCTGTAGTTCAGTTAGTAGAGCATGGTCCTCAGTAGTTTAGTCAGTAGAACATGGTCCTCTGTAGTTCAGTCAGTAGAGCATGGTTCTCTGTAGTTCAGTTAGTAGAGCATGGTCCTCTGTAGTTCAGTTAGTAGAGCATGGTCCTCAGTAGTTTAGTCAGTAGAACATGGTCCTCTGTAGTTCAGTTAGTAGAGCATGGTCCTCTGTAGTTCAGTTGGTAAAGCATGGTCCTCTGTAGTTCAGTTAGTAGAGCATGGTCCTCTGTAGTTAGTAGAGCATGATCCTCTGTAGTTCAGTTAGTAGAGCATGGTCCTCTGTAGTTAGTAGAGCATGGTCCTCTGTAGTTCAGTTGGTAGAACATGGTCCTCTGTAGTTCCGTTAGCGGAACATGGTCCTCTGTAGTTCAGTTAGTAGAGCATGGTCCTCTGTAGTTCAGTTGGTAGAGCATGGTCCTCTGTAGTTCAGTTGGTAGAGCATGGTCCTCTGTAGTTCAGTTAGTAGAGCATGGTCCTCTGTAGTTCAGTTAGAAGAACATGGTCCTCTGTAGTTCAGTTAGTAGAGCATGGTCCTCTGTAGTTCAGTTAGTAGAGCATTGCCCTCTGTAGTTCCATTAGTAGAGCATGGTCCTCTGTAGTTCAGTTAGTAGAACATGGCCCTCTGTAGTTCAGTTAGAAGAACATGGTCCTCTGTAGTTAGCAGATCATGGTCCTCTGTAGTTAGTAGAGCATGGTCCTCTGCAGTTAAGTTAGTAGAGCATGGTCCTCTGTAGTTAGTAGAGCATGGTCCTCTGTAGTTCAGTTAGTAGAGCATGGTCCTCTGTAGTGCAGTTAGAAGAGCATGGTCCTCTGTAGTTCAGTTGGTAGAACATGGTCCTCTGTAGTTCCGTTAGCGGAACATGGTCCTCTGTAGTTAGTATAGCATGGTCCTCTGCAGTTAAGTTAGTAGAGCATGGTCCTCTGTAGTTAGTAGAGCATGGTCCTCTGTAGTGCAGTTAGTAGAACATGGTCCTCTGTAGTTCAGTTGGTAGAACATGGTCCTCTGTAGTTCAGTTAGCAGAACATGGTCCTCTGTAGTTCAGTTGGTAGAACATGGTCCTCTGTAGTTCAGTTAGCAGAACATGGTCCTCTGTAGTTCAGTTGGTAGAACATGGTCCTCTGTAGTTAGCAGAGCATGGTCCTCTGTAGATAGTAGAGCATGGTCCTCTGTAGTACAGTTAGTAGAGCATGGTCCTTTGTAGTTCAGTTGGTAGAGCATGGTCCTCTGTAGTTCAGTTGGTAGAGCATGGTCCTCTGTAGTTCAGTTAGTAGAACATGGTCCTCTGTAGTTAGTAGAGCATGGTCCTCTGTAGTTCAGTTAGTAGAGCATGGTCCTCTGTAGTTCAGTTAGTAGAGCATGGTCCTCTGTAGTTAGTAGAACATGGTCCTCTGTAGTTCAGTCAGTAGAGCATGGTTCTCTGTAGTTCAGTTAGTAGAGCATGGTCCTCTGTAGTTCAGTTAGTAGAGCATGGTCCTCAGTAGTTTAGTCAGTAGAACATGGTCCTCTGTAGTTCAGTTAGTAGAGCATGGTCCTCTGTAGTTCAGTTGGTAAAGCATGGTCCTCTGTAGTTCAGTTAGTAGAGCATGGTCCTCTGTAGTTAGTAGAGCATGATCCTCTGTAGTTCAGTTAGTATAGCATGGTCCTCTGTAGTTAGTAGAGCATGGTCCTCTGTAGTTAGTAGAGCATGGTCCTCTGTAGTTCAGTTAGTAGAGCATGGTCCTCTGTAGTTCAGCTGGTAGAGAATGGTCCTCTGTAGTTCAGTTGGTAGAGCATGGTCCTCCGTAGTTCAGTTAGTAGAGCATGGTCCTCTGTAGTTCAGTTGGTAGAGCATGGTCCTCTGTAGTTCAGTTAGTAGAGCATGGTCCTCTGTAGTTCAGTTGGTAGAACATGGTCCTCTGTAGTTCAGTTGGTAGAGCATGGTCCTCTGTAGTTCAGTTAGTAGAGCATGGTCCCCTGTAGTTCAGTTGGTAGAGCATGGCGCTTGCAACACCAGAATAGTGGATTCGATTACCGGGACTACTCATGGGTAAAATGCATGACTAAATCACTTTGGATTAAACGTCTGCTAAATGGCATAAATTATTCTAGTATCTATGTAGCTAATCACTGCAGTTTCATACCTTACTACATCCCTTCCACAGTCAACACATGATTTATTACAGCACAGACGACTCCCCTGTGGAGTGGAACAGTTGACTGCAGCTGCTGTGTGTGCAGTGTGTGAGTGTGCGTGCATGCATGTACCAGGAAGTCACCAGGAAGTCACCTATTTTTACCTTTGGCAGGATAACAAGATGCAAAACAGACAGATCAAAACAGACAGATCAAAACAGACAGATCAAAACAGACAGATCAAAAACAACATAAACAACACAAACACTGTCCTACTGTACTTGTTGTGAGGTTGGGGACAAACACTGTCCTACTGTACTTGTTGTGAGGTTGGGGACAAACACTGTCCTACTGTACTTGTTGTGAGGCTGGGGACAAACACTGTCCTACTGTACTTGTTGTGAGGTTGGGGACAAACACTGTCCTACTGTACTTGTTGTGAGGCTGGGGACAAACACTGTCCTACTCTACTTGTTGTGAGGCTGGGGACAAACACTGTACTACTGTACTTGTTGTGAGGCTGGGGACAAACACTGTCCTACTGTACTTGTTGTGAGGCTGGGGACAAACACTGTCCTACTGTACTTGTTGTGAGGCTGGGGACAAACACTGTCCTACTCTACTTGTTGTGAGGCTGGGGACAAACACTGTCCTACTCTACTTGTTGTGAGGCTGGGGACAAACACTGTCCTACTCTACTTGTTGTGAGGCTGGGGACAAACACTGTCCTACTCTACTTGTTGTGAGGCTGGGGACAAACACTGTCCTACTGTACTTGTTGTGAGGTTGGGGACAAACACTGTCCTACTGTACTTGTTGTGAGGCTGGGGACAAACACTGTCCTACTGTACTTGTTGTAAGGTTGGGGCGTGGCTGGGTGAGGGTGTGTCTCATAGCGCCTACATTCTCATGTAATATTTTCCTCTGAAAACATTTATACATAATATTGTGTTTCTCTGCACTAGTTACTTACCTACCAGGGACCCAGACAACTGGTAGGTGATTATAGAGCAGTGAGGCTGAACAGTAGCCTCTGGGCCTTGGCAGAGCCTTTCTGCGGAGCAGTGAGGCTCAACAGTAGCCTCTGGACCTTGGCAGAGCCTTTCTGCGTTTGTTTGAATCTTTAGCCAGCTATTATTATTTTTTTGTCACCCAACTGAACATTCATAACCTGCTTGGGTTGGCCGACTGTTGGAATCGTGACAAAGATGACTCGACGCCGAAAACGTTGAAACTCAAGAACTCAGATACCTGTGTCAACACCTGCTACCAACTAGCCAGCAAGATAGCTAGCTAGGTTGCAGTGGAGCCCACTTCGCCTGGAATAGCTAGCGAACGTTTCCAGCGCTGTAGAAGCTGTTTTTTACACTCTTGTCCGGGACAATATTGACAATCCGGAGTTCCAATGCTGCAATTGTTTGCTAGTGGAGGACTACAGGAATGAGGTGGCTATGCTTAGCAAACAAATCTCAATTCTACGCAAACTTATGGGGAAAATGCAGATTGGAACTTTCTCGTTCTCAACTCCTATGGCAGGATGCCACTGGGCCTAATGGATGTTTCCCCACCTTGTCATCTGTCCCTCTCCGATTGGCCTGTTCTACCTGGAACTTGCCTGCCAAGGAAGTCGTCTCCATCTGCTTCTCCACCTCCATCCTGTAGTGAAGTAGATAGAGATTAGCTAGATGAGTATTCCAATCAGCGCTGGTCCCATGTCACAAGTTGTGGAAACCGAAGGCAGCGGCATGCTGCTAAGCACGGACGGGAGTGACTGCGAGAGGTTCGGAAAAGATTGACATAAGGATGCTTCGCTGCACTGATGCCTGATCTACCCTTCATCGCTGGGTCTGGGACGGCTGTGCTAACTCTAACTACGCTGACTCCAGCAGCGGCTTCGTCGTTGAATTCGGCTACTTTCCCTCTCTCTGGATCTGACAGGGCACTGCCTGCTGTGGTAGGTCTGGACCTATCGCCAGGAGCAGGGGGCGTACGCTATCCTGCTTCTCGTGGGCCCATGAAAGGCTCATCGAATTGGGTGAGGGGTGGGAATGGGCGGATTTCTCAATTCCCTTCTCCAGCCGTTGTATTGGGCAGTTTACTCAGTCCCTGGAGTAAAAACATTGTGCTATCCAGGAGCACGCATACAGGACATCAATAAGCTGCTCCCAAACATTTTAAACCAGCATTAGGAAATGTAGTCTATTATAGTTCATGTGGGATTCAATTACATTATGAAGGGCAGCTCAGAACAGCTGAAGATGGATTTTAAAGAACTGATTGGGTCCCTACTTGACACCAACAAACGCCCTATAATATCTGGCCCTTTGCCCTCCCTAAATCGTGGCATTGAACGGTTCATCAGACTTTTAGCCCTCCATAACTGGCTACGAGACTATTGCAGCTCTGTGGGTGTAACATTTATTGACAATTTTGATACTTTCTGGAAACAAAGCTAGTATTATAAGGAGGATGGGATCCACCCAAATAATTTGGGCTCCTGGATCCTTTCACATCATTATAAGGCTTCATTGAGACAATGACTTATCAATGACTCAAGCCCAGCTCATTTAATCCCTACCATTGTGTCGATGAGTTGTCATAATGCTACAGCAAATGTACATTATAACTGTACCTTTTCACTGTAGAGCCCCCAGTCCCGCTCAACCTGCCTCAGAGAGCTCCTTTGTCCCACCCCCCACACACACGGAGACCGGCTCAATCGGTACCTCCAGTGATGCTATCTCTTTCATCTTTACCCAACGCTTAGGTTTACCTCCACTGTACTCATATCCTTCCATATCCTTGTCTGTACATAATGCCCTGAATCTATTCTACAACGCCCGGAAATCTGCCCCTTTTTTTCTCTGTACCCAACGCACTAGAAGACCAGTTCTTAAAGCCTTTAGCAGTATCCTTATTCTACTCCTCCTCTGTTCCTCTGGTGATGTAGAGGTTAACCCAGGCCCTGTAGCCCCCAGTATCACTCCTACTCCCCAGGCGCTATCATTTGTTGACTTCTGTAATCGCAAAAGCCTTGGTTTCTTGCATGTTAACATCAGAAGCCTCCTCCCTAAGTTTGAGTTATTCACTGCGTTAGCACACCCAGCCAACCCTGATGTTCTAGCAGTGTCTGAATCCTGGCTTAGGAAGGCCACCAAAGATTCAGAAATGTCCATCCCCAACTACAACATTTTCTGTCTAGATAGAACTGCCAAAGGGGGTGGAGTTACAATCTACTGTAGAGAGAGCCTGCAGAGCTCCATCATACTATCCAGGTCTGTGCCCAAACAGTTTGAACTTCTACTTCTAAAAATGCACCTTTCCAGAAATAAGTCTCTCACTGTTGCCGCTTGCTACAGACCCCCCTCAGCCCCCAGCTGTGCCCTGGACACCATATGTGAATTGATTGCCCCCCATCTATCCTCAGAGTTCGTACTGCTTGGTGACCTAAACTGGGATATGCTTAACACCCCGGCCATTCTACAATCTAAACTAGATGCCCTCAATCTCACACAAATTATCAAGGAACCTATTAGGTACAACCCTAAATCCGTAAACATGGGCACCCTCATAGATATCATCCTGACTAATTTACCCTCTAAATTCACCTCCGCTGTCTTCAACCAGGATCTCAGCGATCACTGCCTTATTGCCTGCGTCCGTAACGGGTCCGCGGTCAAACGACCACCCCTCATCACTGTCAAACGCTCCCTAAAACGCTTCAGCGAGCAGGCCTTTCTTACTGACCTGGCCCGGGTATCCTGGATGGATATTGACCTCATTCCGTCAGTAGAGGATGCCTGGTTGTTCTTTAAAAGTGCTTTCCTCTCCATCTTAAATAAGCATGCCCCATTCAAAAAATTCAGAACTAAGAACAGATATAGCCCCTGGTTCTCCTCAGACTTGACTGCCCTTGACCAGCACAAAAACATACTGTGGCGTACTGCATTAGCATCGAACAGCCCTCGCGATATGCAACTTTTCAGGGAAGTCAGGAACCAATATACACAATCAGTTAGGAAAGCAAAGGTTAACTTTTTCAAACAGAAATTTGCATCCTGTAACACTAACTCCAAAAGGTTTTGGGACACTGTAAAGTCCATGGAGAATAAGAGCACCTCCTCCCAGCTACCCACTGCACTGAGGCTAGGAAACACTGTCACTACCGATAAATCTACGATAATCGAAAATTTCAACAAGCATTTTGCTACGGCTGGCCATGCTTTCCACCTGGCTACCCTACCCTATCGAAAAAAGACAGTACTGTGCAGCTGTCTTCATCGACCTGGCCAAGGCTTTTGACTCTGTCATCACCACATTCTTAATGGCAGACTAAATAGCCCTGGTTTCTCAAATGACTGCCTCACCTGGTTCACCAACTACTTCTCAGATAGAGTTCAATGTGTCAAATCAGAGGGCCTGTTGTCTGGACTTCTGGCAGTCTCTATGGGGGTGCCACAGGGTTCAATTCCCGGGCTGACTCTATTCTCTGTGTTTATCAATGATGTTACTCTTGCTGCTGGTGACTCTCAGATCCACCTCTACGCAGACGACACCATTTTGTATACATCTGGCCCTTCATTGGACACTGTGTTAACAAACCTCCAAATGAGCTTCAATGCCATACAACACTCCTTCCGTGGCCTCCAACTGCTCTTAAACGCTAGTAAAACTAAATGCAAGCTCTTCAATCAAACGCTGCTTGCACCCGCCTGCCCGACTAGAATCACTACTCTCGGCGGGTCTGACCTAGAGTATTTGGACAACTACAAATACCTAGGTGTCAGGTTAGACAGTAAACTCTCCTTCCAGACTCACATTAAGCATCTCCAATTCAAAATTAAATCTAGAATCGGCTTCCTATTTCGCAACAAAGCCTCCTTCACTCATGCTGCTAAACATGCCCTCGTAAAACTGACTATCCTGCCGATCCTTGACTTTGGCAATGTAATATACAAAATAGCCTCCAACACTCTGCTCAGTAAATTGGATGTAGTCTATCACAGTGCCATCCGTTTTGTCTCCAAAGCCCCATATACTACCCACCATTGTGACCTGTACGCTCTTGTTGGCTGGCCCTCACTACATATTCGTCACCAAACCCACTGGCTCCAGGTCATCTATAAATCCCTTCTAGGCAAATCCCCGCCTTATCTTAGCTCATTGGTCACCATAGCAACACCCACATGTAGTCTGCGCTCCAGCAGGTATATCTCACTGGTCATCCCCAACACCTCCTTTGGCCGCCATTCCTTCCAGTTCTCTGCTGCCAATGGCTGGAACGAATTGCAAAAATCTCTGAAGCTGGAGACTCTTATCTCCCTCACTAACTTTAAGCATCAGTTGTCAGAGCACCTTACCGATCACTGCACCTGTACACAGCCCATCTGTTAAAGTCGATAAACAACAAACTGGGCTTGAATCAGTCAGTAAAGATATAGAGGAGATGAAGGAGCCTCGAGATGAGAGACGATTAAGATGCCATAATGGAGAAGGAAACAATCAAGCTAAAGGGACAATAAGACGGAAACGGACGTTAAGGAACTTCAGAAGGAGAACATCTTCCTGAGAGAAGCCTTACTTAACAAACAGACTAGATCTATGAGAGAAAATCTGCTACTTACTGGTATCCAAGAGAAAGAAGGAGAAGTTCCTGAGGGTGTAGTGAGGGAGTTCCTCCTTACAGCGCTTCAGATCCCACACGAAGCTGTCAACAAAATCTAACTCGAACGTGTACACCATTTCGGACAAAGAGGACAGAGATATGAACGCCCAAACGTTGCAAAATTTGCTTTCTTTAAAGATAAAATAATGGTTAAAAGCCTAGGTAAAAGATTTGCTGGCACGAAAATAGGCATGAATGATCAGTTCCCGAGGAAGATTGCAGAACAGCGCAAAGTTCTGTACCCAATCTTCAAGGAGAGTAGATTAAAAGGGAAATATGTAGCTCTCGTAGTCAATAAACTGTATAACCAAATGTTCCGAGACACAAAGACTACTCCATGGCTATTCTAAATATTACAAAGTTCCCATATTCTGAAAGTTCTAATAGAGAAGTCGAATAATGGAACACCCAATACTAGCCATGGTAGGGATTGGAATGGAACACCCAATACTAGCCATGGTAGGGATTGGAATGGAACACCCAATACTAGCCATGGTAGGGATTGGAATGGAACACCCAACACTAGCCATGGTAGGGATTGGAATGGAACACCCAATACTAGCCATGGTAGGGATTGGGGAATGGAACACCCAATACTAGCCATGGTAGGGATTGGAATGGAACACCCAATACTAGCCATGGTAGGGATTGGGGAATGGAACACCCAATACTAGCCATGGTAGGGATTGGAATGGAGCACCCAATACTAGCCATGGTAGGGATTGGAATGGAACACCCAATACTAGCCATGGTAGGGATTGGAATGGAACACCCAATACTAGCCATGGTAGGGATTGGAATGGAACACCCAATACTAGCCATGGTAGGGATTGGAATGGAACACCCAATACTAGCCATGGTAGGGATTGTGATATATATAAAATATATAAAAGCAATAAAATACAACATTTCTTTAGACTATAACTACACTATGCCTAGATAGGGAATGTTGGAAATTAATTAGTATTAGACTTTCTATTTATAGTATTTCATAAATTGATTAGACAGCTTTAAAAGAAAGGATCATTAGCAAAATAGTACTTCTTCAAATATAAGGAACTGAAACACAAAAGTACTCAATCAACATGGTAGAGGTAAAACTCAGCAAACGGAGGACATAGAAGGCACAGTATGTGGGTATGTGTGGATGTATTGTGATGGAAGGTGGGGTGTGTGTTTTTGTGTTTGAGTGGAGTTAAGTGAGTGAAAAAGGAAAACGGTTGCAAACCCCAGCTGACATTCGAATTGCGACAGTCCAGTGGACAAGTTTGGCAGTGTGTTGTGACTCCATCCAGATGAGGAACTTGTTCCAGTTGCTGGCCTGGGTGGAGACGAAACAGCGGAGGAACTTCTCTGGACTGTGGTTGGAGGGAGTCGGTAAGTGCCTGGAAGAGTTGTTCTTGCTGCCGCCCCAGCAGTGCTCCTTGGTGGGTTACAACCTTCTGGATCTGGGTGATCTCTGCTGGGTCCATGTTGTGGGCAGAAGCTTGCTGTGGCATGGTGGATCTGGGTGATCTCTGCTGGGTCCATGTTGTGGGCAGAAGCTTGCTGTGGCATGGTGGATCTGGGTGATCTCTGCTGGGTCCATGTTGTGGGCAGAAGCTTGCTGTGGCATGGTGAGGTTGGACAGAGAAGAGACCAGACAAGGAATCAGTGGTTAAGGATAAACATAATACTTTACTGAGAAACTGTAACCGAATGATCAAAAATCAAATCAAATCAAATGTATTGGTCACATACACATGGTTAGCAGATGTTATTGCGAGTGTAGCGAAATGCTTGTGCTTCTAGTTCCGACAGTGCAGCAATATCTAGCAAGTAATATCTAACAGTTCCTCAACAAAAACCTAATACACACAAATCTAAGTAAAGGAATGGAATAAGAATATATAAATATATAGATGAGCAATGTCATTATCAGAGTGGCATAGGCTAAGATGCAATAAATAGTATAGAATACAGTATATACATATGAGATGGGGTAATGCAAGATATGTAAACATTAAAGTGGCATTATTAAAGTGACTAGTGTTCCATTTATTAAAGTGGCCAGTGATTTTCAAGTCTGTATGTAGGCAGCAGCCTCTCTGTGCTAGTGATGGCTGTTTAACAGTCTGATGGCCTTGAGATATAAGCTGTTTTTCATTCTCTCGGTCCCAGCTTTGATGCACCTGTACTGTCCTCGCCTTCTGGATGATAGCGTGGTTAACAGGCAGTGGCTCGGGTGGTAGTTGTCCTTGATTATCTTTTTGGCCTTCCTGTGACATCGAGTGCTGTAGGTGTCTTGGAGGGCGGGTAGTTTGCCCCCGGTAATGTGTTGTGCAGACCGCACCACCCTCTGGAGAGCCCTGCGGTTGTGGGCGGTGCAGTTGCCATATCAGGCGGTGATACAGCCCGACAGGATGCTCTCAATTGTGCATCTGTAAAAGTTTGTGAGGGTTTTAGGTGACATGCCAAATTTCTTCGGCCTCCTGAGGTTGAAGAGATGCTGTTGCGCCTTCTTCACCACACTGTGTGGGTGGACCATTTCAGTTTGTCAGTGATGTGTACGCCGAGGAACTTAAAACTTTCCACCTTCTCCAGTGCGGTCCCGTCGATGTGGATAGGGGCGTGCTCCCTCTGCTGTTTCCTGAAGTCCACGATCAGCTCCTTCGCTTTGTTGACGTTGAGTGAGAGGTTATTTTCCTGGCACCACACTCCCAGAGCCCTCACCTCCTCCCTGTAGGCGATCTCATCGTTGTTGGTAATCAAGCCTACTACTGTTGTGTCGTCTGCAAACTCGATGATTGAGTTGGAGGCGTGCATGGCTATGCAGTCATGGGTGAACAGGGAGTACAGGAGGGGGCTGAGCACACACCCTTGTGAGGATCAGCGAAGTGGAGATGTTGTTTCCTACCTTCACCACCTGGTAGATGGATGATTTTAAATGTTGTTGGACCATAAACTGATATGGCTCATTAATCTATACAGTCCAAATAATGATGATCCACACTTCTTTGAAAATATATATAATTATTGATCAACCCTACAAGCAATACAAGACTCTATTATTATGGTGGGAGATTATAATACTGTTTTAAATAGCTCAATGGACCGTAAAGGAAATCACACTACAAACTATCACCCTCATGCTCTTAAGGAAATCACGAATGTCATGGATATATTGGAACTAGTGGATATATGGAGGCTTAAATATCCTGAGATATACATTGCGGGGACGCAGTCAATCTAGTCGTCTTTCTTGGCACCAAAAGTTTAAAAAGTGTTGATAGGGGACAGAATGCTAATTGTATGGATTGTATGGATATCTTCTCAATTAATAATGTAAAATTAACAGCTGTACAGAAAGACTCATGTGAAGGCCAAATTAGAGAGGAGGAACTTCTGGATGCAATTAAAGCCATTAAGTCGAGGAAAACTCCAGGGCTGGATGGCATACCAGTGGAGGTATACCAAACTTTTTTGATATACTCAGAGGACCGTTATTAGCATGTTTTAACCACTCCTATATAAGTGGTAGATTATAAGACACTCAACAAGAAGGTCTGATTTCATTATTATTAGTGGTCCTCTGTAGCTCAATTGGTAGAGCATGGCGCTTGTAACGCCAGGGTAGTGTGTTCGATCCCCGGGACCACCCATACGTAAAAATGTATGCACACATGACTGTAAGTCGCTTTGGATAAAAGCATCTGCTAAATGGCATATTATTATTATTATTACTGAAACAGGACACTTTTTTGATATACTCAGAGGACCATTATTAGCATGTTGTAACCACTCCTATATAAATGGTAGATTATCAGACACTCAACAAGAAGGTCTGATTTTCATTATTACTGAAACAGGACACAAGTGGTAAATATAAAGATCCAGTACATTTAAAAAATTGGAGGCCTCTTACACCAGTGTTGTGATGCAAAAATTCTAGCAAAATGTATAGTGCATAGAATTAAAAAGGTATTGTCAGATATTATTAATCCTAATCAGACAGGTTTTTTACATGGACGATACATTGGAGATAATATAAGGCAAGTACTGGAAACAATAGAACACTATGGAAAATCAGGGAAACCAGGCCTGCTATTCATAGCAGACTTTGAAAAGGCTTTTGATAAAGTACGACTGGAGTTTATATATAAATGCAAGGAAAAGCAGCCAACAAGTGCTCAGCAAATGTGGGAACTCCTTCAAGACTGTTGGAAAATAATTCCAGGTGAAGCTGGTTGAGAGAATGCCAAGAGAGTGCAAAGCTGTCATCAAGGCAAAGGGTGGCTACTTTGAAGAATCTCAAATATGTTTTGATTTGTTTAAAAAATGTTGGTTACTACATGATTCCATATGTGTTATTTCATAGTTTTGATGTCTTCACTATTATTCTACAATGTAGAAAATAGTAAAAATAAAGAAAAACCCTTGAATGAGTAGGTGTTCTAAAACTTTTGATTGGTAGTGTATATTGTGGATAAAGAGTTACCTGTCTAACAGAACACAGAGGGTGTTCTTTTATGGAAGCCTATCCAACAAAATCCAGGTAGAATCAGGAATTCCCCAGGGCAGCTGTCTAGGCCCCTCACTTTTTTCAATCTTTACTAACGACATGCCACTGGTGGCAAGGAATAAGTTAGTCCTATTTATTTCAAAAACTAAAAGCATTATATTTGGGACAAATCATTCACTAAACCCTGAACCTCAACTAAATAGTGTAATGAATAATGTGGAAATTGAGCAAGTTGAGGTGACTAAACTGCTTGTAGTAACCCTGGATTGTAAACTCTCATGGTCAAAACATATTGATACAACAGTAGCTAGGATGGGGAGAAGTCTGTCTATAATAAAGTGCTGCTCTGCCTTCTTAACAGCATTATCAAAAAGGCAGATCCTACAGGCCCTAATTTTGCACCTGGACTACTGTTCAGTCGTGTGGTCAGGTGCCACAAACAACACAAACATAGGCACAGACACATGCATACAAACACACGATAACATAAGCACTATACACACACGTACACATGGATTTTGTACTGTAGATATGTGGTAGTGGTGGAGTAGGGACCTGAGGGCACACAGTGTGTTGTGAAATCTGTGAATGTATTGTAATGTTTTTAAATTGTATAACTGCCTTAATTTTGCTGGACCCCAGGAAGAGTAGCTGCTGCCTTGGCAGGAACTAATGGGGATCCATAATAAACCCCAGGAAGAGTAGCTGCTGCCTTGGCAGGAACTAATGGGGATCCATAATAAACCCCAGGAAGAGTAGCTGCTGCCTTGGCAGGAACTAATGGGGATCCATAATAAATACAAATACATAACTACTGACTACCTTTACTTTACTGTCTGTCTTTCAGGAGCCCTAAGACTGAGACTGGGACTGAGAGAAGAGGTGTGGTGTGTCCCTATATACCTACAGCCATGAACAACAGTCTGTACATACCTGGGTAGACTTGACGCACAGACCTGAACACTCCTGACAAATAAATAGACCTGCACTCAGAAGCCTGACCACACTGAGGCCTCCTTTGCTCTGAACGAGCCTCTCCATTGGCTAGCCAGGTGACTGACACACGTCCAGATCAGTGGCTGAGTGCGGTGGGCGGGGTTAAGATGAACTTGTCCAATCAGAGCTGTGGTAGTAGCGTTGAGGACCTGCGGAGCTACCAACATCATGTCTACGCGGTGTTCTACAGCGTCATCCTGGCCCCGGGCCTTCTGGGTAATGTCCTGGCTCTCTGGGTGTTCCAGGCATATGTCAGGGAGACCAAGAGAGGAGTGGTGTTTATGATGAACCTGGCTGTAGCTGATCTCTTGCAGGTAACTATAGAATATATACATTATCATATAAATACACACACACACACACACTCTATATCGGTCAAAAGTTTTAGAACACCTACACATTCAAGGGTCTTTCTTTATTTTGACTGTTTTCTACATGGTAGAATAATAGTGAAGGCATCAAAACTATGAAATAACACATATGGAATCATGTAGTAAACAAAAAAGTGTTAAACAAATCAAAATATATTTTATATTTGAGAATCTTCAAATAGCCACCCTTTGCTTTGATGACAGCTTTGAAAAAACTATTGGCATTCTCTCAACCAGCTTCATAAGGTAGTCACCTGGAATGCATTTCAATTAACAGGTGTGCCTTATTAAAAGTTAATTTGTGGAATTTCTTTCCTTCTTAATGCGTTTCAGCCAATCAAGGTAGGGGGGGTATACAGAATATAGCTCTATTTGGTAAAAGACCAAGTCCATATTATGGCAAGAACAGCTCAAATAAGCAAAGCAAAATGATAGTCTTTGAGATTACTTTAAGACATGAAGGTCAGTCAATATGGAAAATGTCAAGAACTTTGAAAGCTTCTTTAAGTGCAGTCGCAAAAACCATCAAGCGCTATGATGAAACTGGCTCTCATGAGAACCGCCACAGGAATGGAAGACCCAGAGTTACCTCTGCTGCAGAGGATAAGTTCATTGGAGTTACCAGCCTCAGAAATTGTAGCCCAAATAAATGCTTCAGAGTTCAAGTAACAGACACATCTCAACATCAACTGTTCAGAGGAGACTGTGTGAATCAGGCCTTAATGGTTGAATTGCTGCAAAGAAACCACTACTAAAGGACACCAATAATAAGAAGAGACTTGCTTGGGCCAAGAAACACAAGCAATGGACATTAGACCAGTGGAAATGTGTCCTTTGGTCTGGAGTCCAAATTGTAGATTTTTGGTTCCAACCGCCATGTCTTTGTGAGACCTGGTGTGGGTGAACGGATGATCTCCGCATGTGTGGTTCCCACCATAAAGCATGGAGGAGGAGGTGTTATGGTGTGGGGGTGCTTTGCTGGTGACACTGTCTGTGATTTATTTAGAATTCAAGGCACACTTAACCAGCATGGCTACCACAGAATTCTGCAGCGATACGCCATCAAATCTGGTTTGGGCTTAGTGGGACTATCATTTGTTTTTCAACAGGACAATGACCCAACACACCTCCAGGCTGTGTAAGGGCTATTTTACCAAGAAGGAGAGTGATGGAGTGCTGCATCTGATGACCTGGCTTCCACAATCCCCCGACCTCAACCAAAATGAGATGGTTTGGGATGAGTCAGACCGCAGAATGAAGGAAAAGCAGCCAACAAGTGCTCAGCATATGTGGGAACTCCTTCAAGACTGTTGGAAAAGCATTCCAGGTGAAGCTGGTTGAGATAATGCCAAGAGTGTGCAAGCTGTCACCAAGGCAAAGGGTGGCTATTTGAAGAATCTCAAATACTGCATGATTCCATGTGTTATTTCACAGTTTTGATGTCTTCACTATTATTATACAATGTAGAAAATAGTACAAATAAAGAAAAACCCTTGAATGAGTAGGTGTTCTGAAACTTTTGACCGGTAGTGTATATATACTGTGTAATAATATGTGCATTCGGAAAGTATTCAGACCCCTTGACTTTTTCCACATTTTGTCATATTACAGACTTATTCTAAAATGGATTCAATTACACATTTTCCTCATTAATCTACACACAATACCCCATAATGAGAAAGCAAAAACAGTTTTTAGAAATGTTTGCAAACGTATTAAAAATAAAAAACAGAAATACCTTATTTACATAAGTATTCCGAGCCTTAGCTATGAGACTCGAAATGGAGCTCAGGTGCATCCTGTTTCCATTGATCATCCACCTGTGGTAAATTACATTGATTTGACATGATTTGGAAAGGCACACACCTGTCTATATAAGGTCCCGCAGTTGACAGTGCATGTCAGAGCAAAAACCAAACCATGAGGTCGAAGGAATTGTCCGTAGAGCTCCGAGACAGGATTGTGTCGAGGCACAGATCTGGGGAAGGGTACCAAAACATTTCTGCATTATTGAAGGTCCTCAAGAACACAGTGGCCTCCATCATTCTTAAATGGAAGAAGTTTGGAACCACCAAGACTTTTCCTAGAGCTGGCCACCAGGCCAAACTGAGCAATCGGGGGAGAAGGGCCTTGGTCAGGGAGGTGACCAAGAACCTGATTGTCACTCTGGCAGAGCTCCAGAGTTCCT
The DNA here is from genome assembly GCF_964263955.1 of Coregonus lavaretus. Lineage (NCBI taxonomy): Eukaryota > Metazoa > Chordata > Actinopteri > Salmoniformes > Salmonidae > Coregonus > Coregonus lavaretus. Next base: position 586,167 of record NW_028160629.1, on the reverse strand, counting down.
CTGTGGAGATGGGAGAACCTTCCAGAAGGACAACCATCTCTGCAGCACTCCACCAATCAGGCCTTTATGGTAGAGTGGCCAGACGGAAGCCACTCCTCAGTAAAAGCCACATGACAGCCTGCTTGGAGTTTGCCAAAAGGCACCTAAAGACTCACAGACCGTGAGAAACAAGACTCACTGGTCTGATGAAACCAAGATTGAACTCTTTCATCTTAATGCCAAGCGTCATGTCAGGAGGAAATCTTGCACCATCCCTACGGTGAAGCATGGGGGTGGCAGCATCATGCTGTGGGGATGTTTTTCAGGGACAGGGACTGGGAGACTAGTCAGGGTCGAGGGAAAGATGAACAGAGCAAAGTACAGAAAGATCCTTGATGAAAACCTGCTCCAGAGCGCTCAGGACTCAGACTGGTGCAAAGGTTCACCTTCCAACAGGACCACAGCCCTAAGCACACAGCCAAAACAACGCAGGAGTGGCTTCAGGACAAGTCTCTGAATGTCCTTGAGTGGCCCAGCCAGATCCCGGACTTGAACCAGATCAAACATCTCTGGAGAGACCTGAAAATAGCTGTGCAGCGACGCTCCTCATCCAACCTGACAGAGCTTGAGAGAATCTGCAGAGAAGAATGGGAGAAACTCCCCAAATACAGGTGTGCCAAGCTTGTGTTGTCACATCAGTCCGTCCAGTATGTATGTGCAGGAAGTCCAGAACCAAAGAGAGAGTAAGGGCTTCTTCTTCTTCCATGAGGTTTAACGGTGGTTGGCATCCAATTTGTTGCAATACCGCCACCTACTAGACTGGAGTACAACTCCCTTATCTTTCCTTGAAAAATAAAATAAAACAAAGCAAAGATATATCCTACCATCTAACACTATTTACATTTACATTTACGTCATTTAACACTACACTCAAACACTCAAACCTACTACTAATAATTAACACCACCCTACTCCACTATTTAAATATATTCATTCCTACCTCATGCCCTCAACCTGAAATGATGGGACATCACCACTTAACACTCCCTGCAACTCTTCTGCTGTCAGGTCTCGCACACCCAAATATCTCTATCCACCACAACCTACATTTTCTTCGTTTTGCGTTCCATCCCTGCAGTACAGTTGATAACCATTGCTATAAACGCTAAAAATCCAATCTTACTGAAACATATATCACTTGTTGGCCTATCCCTCTGTACTGGTACAGATCTACTACTCTCACCACTCCCCCCCTTGACCCATCTTCCTCTACTTTCTTCCCTGCCTCAGCATACGACAACTTCTTCACTACTCTTACCCTGGAAACCTCAATCTGCTTGGACATGTCTGATCCCCAGCCCCATGGCCACCCCTACAATTAGCACATACCACTACTTTCCCCACTGCTTCACACTCCTTAGTCTCATGACCTTCTGCACACTTCTCACATCTTGGAATCTCCCTCCTACATACTGCTGCCACATGCCCATAAGTTTGACACCTGTAACACCTGTAACATCGTAACGTACTCGGCTCATATGCTCTGTCACAGGATAACTTATATATCCTAACGGCAAAGATTCAACTTCAAAACTCAAAAGAACAGACAATGACTCTTCTGTTTCCCCACTCACGCCACCCTGTTTACGTCGCACCAAACAACGAGCATCACAAATACCGGGAGTATTCTCCTTCAGTTGGTCCACTTTTACATTTACTGCTACCCCAGTAATCACTCCTTTCAATGGCGCCCTTTTCTTAAGAGCGAAACAATTCACAATTCTTTCCCCCATTTGTTTAACTCTGAGCGCCTTCTCCCTCTGCCCAACAGAAACACAAACAATCATCGTAACTTACTCGGCACATATGCTCGCACAGGATAACTTATATATCCTAACGGCAAAGATTCAAGATCCTCGACCTCACAGTCCACAATGACCTCTTCATTGCCCCCTCCGGCGTCTATTCTATCCTCGACCTCACAGTCCACAATGACCTCTTCATTGCTCCCTCCGGCGTCTATTCTATCCTCTGGACTTGTGTCGACATCTTGGCCTTCGTCTTCTAGTGGAAAATATTTGGTCCGCCACATAGTCCCCAATCGCCCGACCGAAATCCTGGCCGACCTCCCTCAAACTAGCCCATCCGTCATCGGCCGAGCGGAAGTTGCAACTGAATGACAATGATGATTTTCTTAGCACGCATGTGGCAGCCATTTTTGGTGCACTGAAAAACCTTCCGGCCTTTCTGATTCTTTTCGAGAGTAAGGGCTAGCCACGCCGTTCCATTGTACAACTCCAAATAGGAAATTGCCTCAGAGAAGCTTTGATACTATAGCTACTGCTATCTTGTGGTATGGAGTGAGATTACATATTCTAATGCTATTTAAACTAAACACTCTCAACTGCCATTTCCTAACACTACATACGGTTTATAGGGCCCTGTGATTGGTTAATTATGTCACATGACCTGCATTTGAACCTTAATTTAAAGCTTTTTCAACAAACTGTCCCCTTGTCTTTTCATGTCAGATAATGCAGCTCCATCCTTCATTTTTGGTGGAATTCTCATTTCTGGAAAAGGCTTAAAATAAAGGTTAACATCCAGGTCATGTGACATGCTATTTTATTCCATTGAATTATAATTGTTTTCTCCATGAAGTAATCAATGGGTACCTCATCATCTAGTCTATTTCAAATCTTCTCTCATTGATTGACAGGTGGGTGCCGTCATCACATGCAGCACGTTGGGGTGTCCAGGTATCTACTATTACCTGTTCTACCAGTAACTACCTGTGTTCTCTCCCCTCCAGGTATCTACTATTACCTGTTCTACCAGTAACTACCTGTGTTCTCTCCCCTCCAGGTATCTACTATTACCTGTTCTACCAGTAACTACCTGTGTTCTCTCCCCTCCAGGTATCTACTATTACCTGTTCTACCAGTAACTACCTGTGTTCTCTCCCCTCCAGGTATCTACTATTACCTCTTCTACCAGTAACTACCTGTGTTCTCTCCCCTCCAGGTATCTACTATTACCTGTTCTACCAGTAACTACCTGTGTTCTCTCCCCTCCAGGTATCTACTATTACCTGTTCTACCAGTAACTACCTGTGTTCTCTCCCCTCCAGGTATCTACTATTACCTGTTCTACCAGTAACTACCTGTGTTCTCTCACCTCCAGGTATCTACTATTACCTGTTCTACCAGTAACTAGCTGTGTTCTCTCCCCTCCAGGTATCTACTATTACCTGTTCTACCAGTAACTACCTGTGTTCTCTCCCCTCCAGGTATCTCCTATTACCTGTTCTACCAGTAACTACCTGTGTTCTCTCCCCTCCAGGTATCTCCTATTACCAGAACATCACCTCTCCTTTAACCTCTCCTAACCTGTACATATTACTACATGTAGGACAGTGGCAGTCGATGCTGTTTAAGATGAGGGAGGACAATTATTTTTTGAATGAGCATGGCCTTATTTCTATTACAGCATATTGGATGACTGTCATTCATATTCACCCAGCTCAATGTAACATCGATAGGTTTAGGCTACTACATGATACTTAAATGTTCCCTATACCTATCACGAGGTTGCTACAACATATGAATTAAAGTTTACAACGTAGGTGCACAGGTTGAGAGAAATTTGAGTTGTCAAGGCGACAGAAAGTGACACATTCAATACCGCCGTGGATGCATCTAGCTGATCTAGTTTGTAATCATTAGTCCAACAGTTGCAAACGAGAGTTTCTATTGGACAAATTCAGGTATGTTCATCCTCGTTTCGTTCCGTTTGCTTCCGTTTCAGAAAATGTTTCAACAGAATCGTCTGAATGAATACACCCCTGATCGCTTGTAGACTTCAGTGCACAACACATCAGCTGTCTGTGACCAGGTGAAAAAACCTTTCCAAGTCAAACCATGTCATAACCGCTACACACAGCCTACATTGTTGTCAACATTATTAGCTAACTTAATAGTCAACATAGCTACTAGAACTAAAGCTTTAGTAACAGTTTACAATCAGCAAGCGGTTTAGCAGTTACACTGGCGGGCCCAGGTGGCAATAAATTAATAAAACCAAAAGCTCACCAGCTGGCTAACAGAGCATCCCTCTCTGTTTGAGCCGGGTGTTTGAGTAGGCTAAACTAGCTATCTGCAATCGCTAGCTAAGTGAAAGTGAATAAAAAGACATAGAAATCTCTCTCTCTCTCTCTCTCTCTCTCTCTCTCTTTCTCTCGCTTCTCTTTCATTTCTGAAGAAATGTATTCGTTCAAACCTGAAGGTTTGAATCCTAAGCAACCTGCCTACACATAGTTTGAAGTACAATACCAAATTAGCTACTGTAGTAGGTCAAAGCTGTGTGCTGGAAAACCTTGGTAGAGCATGGGTGGAATAGGCATTGTGGTGCTCATGTGAATTTCCTTTATTTTTTGGCTTCAGACCAATGCCTATTCTCACTTAAAACATAGTTATTTGTTTTTAATTTTTAATGGTTTTTACACCGGAAAGGATTTTCTGTTAAGGAGGAACTGCACCCACTGATTTGTCCTCATTTTTTGGCTTGCTCCTCAAGAAATGCTGGTGGCCATGACAGAAGCAAAACGTGAGTTGGCTTAGGGGTGAGGTTTGATGTGGTTGTTTCTTGGGTGTGTCCTTGCAACTACCAAGACACACCCATCTGTCTGAACCTTGCCACCAGCTGTTTCCCCCCACTCAATCACACCAAACAAACCTTCTGCATGTTGAGTTCAATAACTACATGCAGATCTATGGTGAGATGCCGGAGGCAGCTTTGAAAAGAATAGTAGCCTACAGAGTAATATAAGAAGAATGGAATTGCTGAATACCATAGAAGCAGAGTTCTGCTAATACAACAATGTGCACATTTAATTGTCATTCCCATCCGATAAAGATACAGTGCCTTTGACAAGTTACCAAGGTAGCCCCATTACCACCAGACAAAATCCCCAGAGTGGTCATACCTTCCTATGTGTATAAGAGGTCATACAATAAGTTTTGTAGTGATTCCTATGTTGTTGATGTAAATAATATTTGTTGTTCTGTGGTGTGTAATGAGGAGCAAACAGACATTGCACTTGACACATTTATGAAATTGCTTATCCCATTTGCGAATAAGCATGCATCCATTAAGAAAATGACTGTAAAAATGGTTAAATCCCAGTGAAAAATGGTATGGTTGAGAGAGATGAGGCAAAAGGAATGGCGAATAAGTCTGGCTGCGCAACCGATTGGCAAACGTACTGCAAATTGAGAAATCATGTGACTAAACTGAATAAAAAGAAGAAGAAACTGTACTATGAAACATAAGATAAATGACATAAAGAATGATAGTAAAAAGCTTTGGAGCATCTTCAATTACATTTAGGGAAAAAAGGCAAACTCAGCTCCATCATTCATTGAATCAGATGTCTCATTCATTACAAAACCGACTGATATTGCCAACTACTTTAATGATTTTTTAATTGGCAAGATTAGCAAATTTAGGCATGACATGCCAGCAACAAACGCTGACACTACACATCCAAGTATATCTGACCAAATTATGAAAGACAAGAATTGTAATTTTGAATTCTGTAAAGTGAGTGTGGAAGAGGTGAAAAAATAATGGTTGTCTACCAACAATGACAAGTCACCGGGGGTCTGACAACTTGGATGGAAAATTACTGAGGATAATAGCGGACGATATTGCCACTCCTATTTGCCATCTCTTCAATTTAAGCCCACTAGAAAGTGTGTGTCCTCAGGCCTGGAGGGAAGCAAAAGTCATTCCGCTACCTAAGAATAGTAAAGCCCCCTTTACTGGCTCAAATAGCCGGAAAATCAGCCTGTTACCAACCCTTAGTAACATTTTGGAAATAACTGTGTTTCACCAGATACAATGCTATTTTACAGTAAACAAATTGACAACAGACTTTCAGCACGCTTATAGGGAAGGACATTCAACAAGCACAGCACTTACACAAATGACTGATGATTGGCTGAGAGAAATTGATGATAAAAAGATTGTGGGAGCTGTTTTGTTAGACTTCAGTGCGGCTTTTTACATTATCGATCATAGTATGTTGCTGGAAAAACATATGTGTTATGGCTTTACACCCCCTGCTATATTGCGGATAAAGAGTTACCTGTCTAACAGAACACAGAGGGTGTTCTTTAATGGAAGCCTCTCCAACAAAATCCAGGTAGAATCAGGAATTCCCCAGGGCAGCTGTCTAGGCCCCTTACTTTTTTTCAATCTTTACTAACGACATGCCAGTGGCTTTGAGTAAAGCCAGTGTGTCTATGTATGCGGATGACTCAACATTATACACGTCAACTACTACAGCAACTGAAATGACTGCAACACTTAACAAAGAGCTGCAGTTATTTTCAGAATGGGTGACAAGGAATAACTTAGTCCTATATATTTAAAAAACTAAAAGCATTGTATTTGGGAGAAATCATTCACTAAACCCTAAACCTCAACTAAATCTTGTAATAAATAATGTGGAAATTGAGCAAGTTGATGTGACTAAACTGCTTGGAGTAACCCTGGATTGTAAACTGTCATGGTCAAAACATATTGATACAACAGTAGCTAAGCTGGGGAGAAGTCTGTCCATAATAAAGCGCTGCTCTACCTTCTTAACAACACTATCAACAAGGCAGGTCCTACAGGCCCTAGTTTTGTCACACCTGGACTACTGTTCAGTCGTGTGGTCAGGTGCCATAAAGAGGGACTTAGGAAAATTGCAATTGGCTCAGAACAGGGCAGCAGAGCTGGCCGTTAAATGTACACGGAGAGCTAACATTCATAATATGCATGTCAATCTCACCTGGCTCAAAGTAGAGGAGAGATTGACTTCATCACTACTTGTATTTGTGAGCGGTATTGACATGTTGAAAGCACAGAGCTGTCAGTTTAAACGACTAGCACACAGCTCAGACACCCATGCATACCCCACAAGACACGCCACCAGAGGTCTCTTCACTGTCCCCAAGTCCAGAACAGACTATGGGAGGCGCACAGTACTACATAGAGCCATGACTACATGGAACTCTATTCCACATCAGGTAACTGATGCAAGCAGTAGAATCAGATTTTAAAAACAGATACAAATACACCTTATGGAACAGCGGGGACTGTGAAGCAACACAAACATAGGCACAGATACGTGATAACATACGCACTATACACACACGTACACATGGATTATGTGTTGTAGATATGTGGTAGTGGAGTTTGGGCCTGAGGGCACACACTTAGTGTGTTGTGAATTCTGGAATGAATGTATTGTAATGTTTAGAAAATTGTGTCTTGGCAGCAGCTAATGGGGATCCGTAATAAATACAACTATAAATACAGATGTGTTGTCCCATATAGAACTGGAGTTTCCTGATCCTGGTGCAGAATACACAGGGTTTCTCCCTCCCCGTATTGACTGATACCATTCAATTCAATAATAAAAAAAGGACATACAAGTAAAAGTTTTGTCTACTACAATGTTAATGCCAGGACTCTCTCCAGTCAGAGACATCAGTATCAAGCCTGTCTGTCAGTCTGGACTTCATCACATCATCTGGCAAGTCTCCATGTGCTGACTCCATACATGTTTCTGTGAACACAAACACACACATAGTCACTGTTCTATTACCAATGGCAGTTAGGAGAGGTGATATCTGACACACACAGTCACTGTTCTATTACCAATGGCAGTTAGTATAGGTGATATCTGACACACATAGTCACTGTTCTATTACCAATGGCAGTTAGTATAGGTGATATCTGACACACAAATATATACAATGTTGAAGTTTGAACAGGTCAGACTAAACCTACCTAATTCTGTTCTCCCCGTCGTGGACCGTTGGAGAGCAGGCAAGAGGTGAGGCTGGAGGTGAGGTGTTTGCCAGAGCCCCGTTGATGGGCATAGCAGTGTAGATCAGTTCCTGGCCCATCCAAGATACTGGTCGGTCACAAACACACTGATGAGGGCCCCCTTGCTGGTCTTCTCTGTGCTGCATGTTCAGCTGCACACTCTCGAACTGCAGCAGGCAGTCTTCTGAGGTGGTGTTGTCTGGGAGGGCCTGTGACAGGGTGATGTTGTCTGGGAGGGCCTGTGACAGGGTGATGTTGTCTGGGAGGGCCTGTGACTGGGTGGTGTTGTCTGGGAGGGCCTGTGACAGGGTGATGTTGTCTGGGAGGGCCTGTGACTGGGTGGTGTTGTCTGGGAGGGCCTGTGACTGGGTGATGTTGTCTGGGAGGGCCTGTGACTGGGTGATGTTGTCTGGGAGGGCCTGTGACTGGGTGATGTTGTCTGGGAGGGCCTGTGACTGGGTGATGTTGTCTGGGAGGGCCTGTGACAGGGTGATGTTGTCTGGGAGGGCCTGTGACAGGGTGATGTTGTCTGGGAGGGCCTGTGACTGGGTGATGTTGTCTGGGAGGGCCTGTGACAGGGTGATGTTGTCTGGGAGGGCCTGTGACTGGGTGATGTTGTCTGGGAGGGCCTGTGACTGGGTGATGTTGTCTGGGAGGGCCTGTGACTGGGTGATGTTGTCTGGGAGGGCCTGTGACTGGGTGATGTTGTCTGGGAGGGCCTGTGACAGGGTGATGTTGTCTGGGAGGGCCTGTGACTGGGTGATGTTGTCTGGGAGGGCCTGTGACTGGGTGATGTTGTCTGGGAGGGCCTGTGACTGGGTGATGTTGTCTGGGAGGGCCTGTGACAGGGTGATGTTGTCTGGGAGGGCCTGTGACAGGGTGATGTTGTCTGGGAGGGCCTGTGACAGGGTGATGTTGTCTGGGAGGGCCTGTGACAGGGTGGTGTTGTCTGGGAGGGCCTGTGACAGGGTGATGTTGTCTGGGAGGGCCTGTGACTGGGTGATGTTGTCTGTGAGGGCCTGTGACTGGGTGATGTTGTCTGGGAGGGCCTGTGACAGGGTGATGTTGTCTGGGAGGGCCTGTGACAGGGTGGTGTTGTCTGGGAGGGCCTGTGACAGGGTGGTGTTGTCTGGGAGGGCCTGTGACAGGGTGATGTTGTCTGGGAGGGCCTGTGACAGGGTGATGTTGTCTGGGAGGGCCTGTGACAGGGTGATGTTGTCTGGGAGGGCCTGTGACAGGGTGATGTTGTCTGGGAGGGCCTGTGACAGGGTGATGTTGTCTGGGAGGGCCTGTGACTGGGTGGTGTTGTCTGGGAGGGCCTGTGACTGGGTGATGTTGTCTGGGAGGGCCTGTGACTGGGTGATGTTGTCTGGGAGGGCCTGTGACTGGGTGATGTTGTCTGGGAGGGCCTGTGACTGGGTGATGTTGTCTGGGAGGGCCTGTGACAGGGTGATGTTGTCTGGGAGGGCCTGTGACAGGGTGATGTTGTCTGGGAGGGCCTGTGACTGGGTGATGTTGTCTGGGAGGGCCTGTGACAGGGTGATGTTGTCTGGGAGGGCCTGTGACTGGGTGATGTTGTCTGGGAGGGCCTGTGACTGGGTGATGTTGTCTGGGAGGGCCTGTGACTGGGTGATGTTGTCTGGGAGGGCCTGTGACTGGGTGATGTTGTCTGGGAGGGCCTGTGACAGGGTGATGTTGTCTGGGAGGGCCTGTGACTGGGTGATGTTGTCTGGGAGGGCCTGTGACTGGGTGATGTTGTCTGGGAGGGCCTGTGACTGGGTGATGTTGTCTGGGAGGGCCTGTGACAGGGTGATGTTGTCTGGGAGGGCCTGTGACAGGGTGATGTTGTCTGGGAGGGCCTGTGACAGGGTGATGTTGTCTGGGAGGGCCTGTGACAGGGTGGTGTTGTCTGGGAGGGCCTGTGACAGGGTGATGTTGTCTGGGAGGGCCTGTGACTGGGTGATGTTGTCTGTGAGGGCCTGTGACTGGGTGATGTTGTCTGGGAGGGCCTGTGACAGGGTGATGTTGTCTGGGAGGGCCTGTGACAGGGTGGTGTTGTCTGTGAGGGCCTGTGACTGGGTGATGTTGTCTGGGAGGGCCTGTGACAGGGTGATGTTGTCTGGGAGGGCCTGTGACAGGGTGGTGTTGTCTGGGAGGGCCTGTGACAGGGTGATGTTGTCTGGGAGGGCCTGTGACTGGGTGATGTTGTCTGTGAGGGCCTGTGACTGGGTGATGTTGTCTGGGAGGGCCTGTGACTGGGTGATGTTGTCTGGGAGGGCCTGTGACTGGGTGATGTTGTCTGGGAGGGCCTGTGACAGGGTGATGTTGTCTGGGAGGGCCTGTGACAGGGTGATGTTGTCTGTGAGGGCCTGTGACTGGGTGATGTAATAGACAGTGGTAAATTGCATTTTGTTCTAAAGAAAGGACAAAGCTTTTTGAAAATGCACTTCACAACCAAAATGACTCTACTACTTGTATCTGCTTGGCTGTGGAATTATCCGACTAGTTTATCAAGCCGTGTGTTTTTGAATACAACTTTTAAGCAGATACATAAACAGCAGTCTATGGTCTAGCTACCGGTAAAGAACATGAAGGCCCACTGTTTATACTCCCAACTCACCACTACGTTTCGACCCAAAACCACCACCGGGGACCAACGAACTCCAACCATGTATTCTGCATGACACGGTCCTTCGGCAGGGCATGCAAACCATAGTTGGTCAGTACGCTTTTTAGTGTCCAATGACCGGGATCCTTTGAATGCATTGGGGGCGATGAGACAACGAAGCCCCATTCAATGAAGGGAGTGGAGGGGCACAATAAGAGCTAAGACAATAAGACAATAATATTTGTGATTCCAATATTTTAATATTTTAATATTTTAATATTTTTATATTTTAATATTTTACGGCGAACTACAAATTATTGTGGCTAGCTTCACACAAGGGAACAAGGAAGAGTTGAAAAATAGCAACATATGGTACTATCATCTGATTGGATGGTACTATCATCTGATTGGATGGTACTATCATCTGATTGGATGGTACTATCATCTGATTGGATGGTACTATCATCTGATTGGATGGTACTATCATCTGATTGGATGGTACTATCATCTGATTGGATGGTACTATCATCTGATTGGATGGTACTATCAGGCCAACATATGGTACTATCATCTGATTGGATGGTACTATCATCTGATTGGATGGTACTATCAGGCCAACATATGGTACTATCATCTGATTGGATGGTACTATCAGGCCAACATATGGTACTATCATCTGATTGGATGGTACTATCAGGCCAACATATGGTACTATCATCTGATTGGATGGTACTATCATCTGATTGGATGGTACTATCAGGCCAACATATGGTACTATCATCTGATTGGATGGTACTATCAGGCCAACATATGGTACTATCATCTGATTGGATGGTACTATCAGGCCAACATATGGTACTATCATCTGATTGGATGGTACTATCATCTGATTGGATGGTACTATCATCTGATTGGATGGTACTATCATCTGATTGGATGGTACTATCATCTGATTGGATGGTACTATCATCTGATTGGACATATGGTACTATCATCTGATTGGACATATGGTACTATCATCTGATTGGATGGTACTATCATCTGATTGGATGGTACTATCATCTGATTGGATGGTACTATCATCTGATTGGATGGTACTATCATCTGATTGGATGGTACTATCATCTGATTGGATGGTACTATCATCTGATTGGATGGTACTATCATCTGATTGGATGGTACTATCATCTGATTGGACATATGGTACTATCATCTGATTGGATGGTACTATCATCTGATTGGATGGTACTATCATCTGATTGGATGGTACTATCATCTGATTGGATGGTACTATCATCTGATTGGATGGTACTATCATCTGATTGGATGGTACTATCATCTGATTGGACATATGGTACTATCATCTGATTGGATGGTACTATCATCTGATTGGATGGTACTATCATCTGATTGGATGGTACTATCATCTGATTGGACATATGGTACTATCATCTGATTGGATGGTACTATCATCTGATTGGATGGTACTATCATCTGATTGGATGGTACTATCATCTGATTGGATGGTACTATCATCTGATTGGATGGTACTATCATCTGATTGGATGGTACTATCATCTGATTGGATGGTACTATCATCTGATTGGATGGTACTATCATCTGATTGGATGGTACTATCATCTGATTGGATGGTACTATCATCTGATTGGATGGTACTATCATCTGATTGGATGGTACTATCAGGCCAACATATGGTACTATCATCTGATTGGATGGTACTATCAGGCATTCATCTGATTGGATGGTACTATCAAGCATTCATCTGATTGGATGGTACTATCAAGCATTCATCTGATTGGATGGTACTATCAAGCATTCATCTGATTGGATGGTACTATCAGGCCAACATATGGTACTATCATCTGATTGGATGGTACTATCAAGCATTCATCTGATTGGATGGTACTATCAAGCATTCATCTGATTGGATGGTACTATCATCTGATTGGATGGTACTATCAAGCATTCATCTGATTGGATGGTACTATCAGGCCAACATATGGTACTATCATCTGATTGGATGGTACTATCAAGCATTCATCTGATTGGATGGTACTATCAGGCCAACATATGGTACTATCATCTGATTGGATGGTACTATCAGGCATTCATCTGATTGGATGGTACTATCAAGCATTCATCTGATTGGATGGTACTATCAAGCATTCATCTGATTGGATGGTACTATCAAGCATTCATCTGATTGGACATATGGTACTATCATCTGATTGGATGGTACTATCAGGCATTCATCTGATTGGATGGTACTATCAAGCATTCATCTGATTGGATGGTACTATCAAGCATTCATCTGATTGGACATATGGTACTATCATCTGATTGGACATATGGTACTATCAAGCATTCATCTGATTGGATGGTACTATCAAGCATTCATCTGATTGGATGGTACTATCAAGCATTCATCTGATTGGATGGTACTATCAAGCATTCATCTGATTGGACATATGGTACTATCATCTGATTGGACATATGGTACTATCAAGCATTCATCTGATTGGACATATGGTACTATCAAGCATTCATCTGATTGGACATATGGTACTATCAAGCATTCATCTGATTGGACATATGGTACTATCAAGCATTCATCTGATTGGACATATGGTACTATCATCTGATTGGATGGTACTATCAAGCATTCATCTGATTGGATGGTACTATCAAGCATTCATCTGATTGGATGGTACTATCAAGCATTCATCTGATTGGATGGTACTATCAAGCATTCATCTGATTGGATGGTACTATCAAGCATTCATCTGATTGGATGGTACTATCAAGCATTCATCTGATTGTAGGTCTGAGCCTTGAGAAAGCTTCCACTGTCTTCCTCTTTCCCCCCTATAGTATATCTCCCCTATATAGACTGTCCCTTGAGAAAGCTTCCACTGTCTTTCTCTTTCCCCCCTATAGTATATCTCCCCTATATAGACTGTCCCTTGAGAAAGCTTCCACTGTCTTTCTCTTTCCCCCCTATAGTATATCTCCCCTATATAGACTGTCCCTTGAGAAAGCTTCCACTGTCTTTCTCTTTCCCCCCTATAGTATATCTCCCCTATATAGACTGTCCCTTGAGAAAGCTTCCACTGTCTTTCTCTTTCCCCCCTATAGTATATCTCCCCTATATAGACTGTCCCTTGAGAAAGCTTCCACTGTCTTTCTCTTTCCCCCCTATAGTATATCTCCCCTATATAGACTGTCCCTTGAGAAAGCTTCCACTGTCTTTCTCTTTCCCCCCTATAGTATATCTCCCCTATATAGACTGTCCCTTGAGAAAGCTTCCACTGTCTTTCTCTTTCCCCCCTATAGTATATCTCCCCTATATAGACTGTCCCTTGAGAAAGCTTCCACTGTCTTTCTCTTTCCCCCCTATAGTATATCTCCCCTATATAGACTGTCCCTTGAGAAAGCTTCCACTGTCTTTCTCTTTCCCCCCTATAGTATATCTCCCCTATATAGACTGTCCCTTGAGAAAGCTTCCACTGTCTTTCTCTTTCCCCCCTATAGTATATCTCCCCTATATAGACTGTCCCTTGAGAAAGCTTCCACTGTCTTTCTCTTTCCCCCCTATAGTATATCTCCCCTATATAGACTGTCCCTTGAGAAAGCTTCCACTGTCTTTCTCTTTCCCCCCTATAGTATATCTCCCCTATATAGACTGTCCCTTGAGAAAGCTTCCACTGTCTTTCTCTTTCCCCCCTATAATATATCTCCCCTATATAGACTGTCCCTTGAGAAAGCTTCCACTGTCTTTCTCTCTCCCCCCTGTAGTATATCTCCCCTATATAGACTGTCCCTTGAGAAAGCTTCCACTGTCTTTCTCTTTCCCCCCTATAGTATATCTCCCCTATATAGACTGTCCCTTGAGAAAGCTTCCACTGTCTTTCTCTTTCCCCCCTATAATATATCTCCCCTATATAGACTGTCCCTTGAGAAAGCTTCCACTGTCTTTCTCTCTCCCCCCTGTAGTATATCTCCCCTATATAGACTGTCGTCGCATCTATAATAACTACCTGTATGTTCTGTCTCCTCCAGGTATCTATCTGAACCTCACCTGTTTTAACCTCTCCTAACTTGTACATATTATTAGCTGTAGGATATACACTATACAAGGGGTTAAATACACTACAGTATATATATATTTAAATGTATGTGGACAGTGATACCCCTTAAAATTAGTGGATTCTATTTCAGCCACACCCGTTGCTGACAGGTGTATAAAATAGAGCACACAGCTATGCAATTTCCATAGACAAACATTGGCAGTAGAATGGCCTTACTGAAGAGCTCAGTGACTTTCAACGTGGCACTGTCATAGGATGCCACCTTTCCAAGAAGTCAGTTCGTCAAATTTCTGCCCTGCTAGAGCTGCCCCGGTCAACTGTCAGTGCTGTTATTGTGACGTGGAAACATCTAGGAGCAACAACAGCTGAGCCGCGAAGTGGTAGGCCACACAAAATCACAGAACGGGGCCGCAGAGTGCTGAAGTACGTAGCGCGTAAATATCATCTGTCCTTGCTTGCAACACTCACTGCCGAGTTCCAAACTGCCTGGAAGCAACGTCAGCACAAGAACTGTTCGTCGGGAGCTTAATGAAATGGGTTTCCATGGCCGTGCAGCCGCACACAAGCCTAAGATCACCATGCACAATGTCAAGCGTCGGCTGGAGTTGTGTAAAGCTCACCACCATTGGACTCTAGAGCTGTAGAAACGCGTTCTCTGGAGTGATGAATCACGCTTCACCATCTGGCAGTCCGATGGACAAACCAGGAGAACGCTACCTGCCTGAATGCATAGTGCCAACTGTAAAGTTTGGTGGAGTAGGAATAATGGTCTGGGGCTGTTTTTCATGGTTCGGGCTAGGCCCCTTAGTTCCAGCGAAAATCTTTAACGCTACAGCATACAATAACATTCTAGACAATTCTGTGCTTCCAACTTTGTGGCAACAGTTTGGGGAAGGCCCTTTCCTGTTTCAGCATGACAATGCCCCCGTGCACAAAGCAAGGTCCGTACAGAAATGGTTTGTCGAGATCGGTGTGGAAGAACTTGACTGGCCTGCACAGAGCCCTGACCTCTACCCCATCGAACACCTTTGGTATGAATTGGAACGCCGCCTGCGAGCCAGGCCTAATCGCCCAACATCAGTGCCCGACCTCACTAATGCTCTTGTGGCTGAATGGAAACAAGTCCCCGCAGCAATGTTCCAACATCTAGTGGAAAGCCTTCCCAGAAAAGTGGAGGCTGTTATAGCAGCAAATAGGGTATCAACTCCATATTAATGCCCATGATTTTGGAATGAGATGTTTGACGAGCAGGTGTCCACATACTTTTGGTCATGTAGTGAATATACTGTATAACTCCCTGTATGTTCTGTCTCCTCCAGGTCCTCTCCCTACCTCTCTGTATAACTCCCTGTATGTTCTGTCTCCTCCAGGTCCTCTCTCTACCTCTCTGTATAACTCCCTGTATGTTCTGTCTCCTCCAGGTCCTCTCTCTACCTCTCTGTATAACTCCCTGTATGTTCTGTCTCCTCCAGGTCCTCTCCCTACCTCTCTGTATAACTCCCTGTATGTTCTGTCTCCTCCAGGTCCTCTCTCTACCTCTCTGTATAACTCCCTGTATGTTCTGTCTCCTCCAGGTCCTCTCCCTACCTCTCTGTATAACTCCCTGTATGTTCTGTCTCCTCCAGGTCCTCTCTCTACCTCTCTGTATAACTCCCTGTATGTTCTGTCTCCTCCAGGTCCTCTCCCTACCTCTCTGTATAACTCCCTGTATGTTCTGTCTCCTCCAGGTCCTCTCCCTACCTCTCTGTATAACTCCCTGTATGTTCTGTCTCCTCCAGGTCCTCTCTCTACCTCTCTGTATAACTCCCTGTATGTTCTGTCTCCTCCAGGTCCTCTCTCTACCTCTCTGTATAACTCCCTGTATGTTCTGTCTCCTCCAGGTCCTCTCTCTACCTCTCTGTATAACTCCCTGTATGTTCTGTCTCCTCCAGGTCCTCTCCCTACCTCTCTGTATAACTCCCTGTATGTTCTGTCTCCTCCAGGTCCTCTCTCTACCTCTCTGTATAACTCCCTGTATGTTCTGTCTCCTCCAGGTCCTCTCCCTACCTCTCTGTATAACTCCCTGTATGTTCTGTCTCCTCCAGGTCCTCTCCCTACCTCTCTGTATAACTCCCTGTATGTTCTGTCTCCTCCAGGTCCTCTCTCTACCTCTCTGTATAACTCCCTGTATGTTCTGTCTCCTCCAGGTCCTCTCCCTACCTCTCTGTATAACTCCCTGTATGTTCTGTCTCCTCCAGGTCCTCTCTCTACCTCTCTGTATAACTCCCTGTATGTTCTGTCTCCTCCAGGTCCTCTCTCTACCTCTCTGTATAACTCCCTGTATGTTCTGTCTCCTCCAGGTCCTCTCCCTACCTCTCTGTATAACTCCCTGTATGTTCTGTCTCCTCCAGGTCCTCTCCCTACCTCTCCGTATAACTCCCTGTATGTTCTGTCTCCTCCAGGTCCTCTCCCTACCTCTCTGTATAACTCCCTGTATGTTCTGTCTCCTCCAGGTCCTCTCTCTACCTCTCTGTATAACTCCCTGTATGTTCTGTCTCCTCCAGGTCCTCTCCCTACCTCTCTGTATAACTCCCTGTATGTTCTGTCTCCTCCAGGTCCTCTCCCTACCTCTCTGTATAACTCCCTGTATGTTCTGTCTCCTCCAGGTCCTCTCTCTACCTCTCTGTATAACTCCCTGTATGTTCTGTCTCCTCCAGGTCCTCTCTCTACCTCTCTGTATAACTCCCTGTATGTTCTGTCTCCTCCAGGTCCTCTCCCTACCTCTCTGTATAACTCCCTGTATGTTCTGTCTCCTCCAGGTCCTCTCCCTACCTCTCCGTATCTACTACTATCTGAACCATACCTGGCCATTCGGCCGGCCTCTCTGCATGTTGTGTTTCTACTTGAAATACGTCAACATGTACGCCTCTATCTTCTTCCTGGTGTGTGTGAGTGTGCGGCGCTGTGAGCTCACCATCCACCCGCTGAGGTACCATTCCAACAGACGACGAGGGGACGGATGTGTGTGTGCTGCCGGCTGGCTGCTGGTCTGTCTTGGTTGTCTGCCCTTCCCTCTGCTCCGAAACGCCAGCTCTGACCCCACCACACCTAACCCCTACACCCTGACCCCTGACCTCTACACCCACACTGCCCCCTATGACCTTACCCCTAACTCCCATGCCTCCAGTCCTAGCTCCTATTCCCCAGCCTCCACCTCTTCCCCCACACCTGGCCCTACCTCCATCCCGGCGGCGGTGTGTTTTGCGGAGCTCCCCATGCGTGAGGTCACCCCTGCGGCCGGCTGGGCTCTGATGATGGGGGCGGAGCTGGTTGGCTTCATCCTCCCTCTGGTCGTGGTTCTGACCTGCGCCTGTCTGTCGGCCGGCAGCCTGCGAGGCCACAGAGGGGGGGAGGAGGGGGCTGGGGTAGGGGTTAAGGACCAGGGGGAGAAGAGGAGGGCGTTGAGGATGGTGTTGAGCTGTGCCGGGGTGTTCCTGCTCTGCTTCTCCCCATACCATGTCACCATGCCGCTAGACTTCCTGGCGAAGGCCGATGCCCTGGGGAGCTGTGGGGTCAGAGAGATGGTGCTGCGATGCCATCCTGTCACCCTGTGTCTCGCCAGTCTCAACTCAGGACTGGACCCTCTCATGTATTACTTTACTACAGATGAGTTCAGGAGAAGACTCAGCAGGCCAGAGATACCTGAGACCTTCAGTCTGGCTCCAAGACTGTCCTGTACTAGTGGTGGGGGAGCACTGAACCCTGACCTCTAACCCCAAGACTGTCCTGTTCTGGTGTGGACAGCGGAGGGGGAGTGAGAAACAAGGACAAAGGGAACAAGGAGCTCCTCTGCTCTCAAAGCTTGCATCCACTAGAAGACCATGGTATGAAAAATGTATGCACTCACTAACTGTAAGTCGCTCTGGATAAGAGCGTCTGCTAAATGACTAAAATGTAAATGTACTGAGCAGCAACAGGGACTGCCCCTCCCCACCTTCAGTTTATGCTCCAACCCTACACCTCAACCCGAGCACTCCGTTCTGCCACCTCTGGTCTCTTGGCCCTCCCACCCCTACGGGAGGCCAGATCCCGCTCAGCCCAGTCCAAGCTCTTCTCTGTCCCGGAACCCCAATGGTGGAACCAGCTTCCCCCTGATGCTAGGACAGCAGAGTCCCTGCCCATCTTCCGAAATCATCTGAAACCCAACCTCTTCCAAGAGTACCTTAAATAATCCCACTGCACCCCCCTCCCCCTCGCAACCCTCCATTTTTTGTTTTGTTTTTCAAATTGTCTTTCGTGAACTAACACTCCTACTTTAGTTTTTCCCCCTAGTAACACTGACTTTAATGAGAGCTACATTATTGAGAAAATATGTACTTACTATGACTGAGATGTGTGGTTGTCCCACCTAGCTATCTTAAGATGAATGCACTAAGTCACTATGGATAAGAGCGTCTGCTAAATGACTAAAATGTCAATGTAAATCTGCTGGACACTGAAGTTCAGCTGAATCTGTGAACTGAAGACTGTGTATTTCTCCTAATATGGACATCTGCTGGACACTGAAGTTCAGCTGAATCTGTGAATAGATCAATCTGGGGAGAGATGAATCTGTGAATGTTAAGCTTGCTAACTGGTAACAGTCTTGAAGAAGAGCCATGCTTTAACTGTGAATATTTTGGACCATGCTGAAATGTCGGAGGTTTATAAAAACGTATTTTTTCGATCTGTTTCTCTTTAATCTCTTTCAAATACCCACCTCACCTACTGATGCAACAAACAGCACCCGATGAAGTGATAGATCTCTGGAAGGTCTTCAGAACTGAAACCTGTCAGCCAGACAGTGGAAAACCCCAGTCACATCCAGCACCTCTTTGTCTCTGCATTGTGTCTCTGCCTTCTGCTGTCTCGGTCTCTGTGAACCAGCTGACGAGAAGTCTTTCAGATAGCAGCAGGGTGGATTATCAGAGGCTTTCAGATAGCAGCAGGGTGGATTATCAGAGGCTTTCAGATAGCAGCAGGGTGGATTATCAGAGGATTTCAGATAGCAGCAGGGTGGATTATCAGAGGCTTTCAGATAGCAGCAGGGTGGATTATCAGAGGCTTTCAGATAGCAGCAGGGTGGATTATCAGAGGCTTTCAGTAGAGACAATGAGGAGTCTGTCTGTCAACTGTCTAGTTAGTGTAGGTGTAGAGAAATGGCAAACTTTCACGCTAGCTAGCTGTGGTTTCCTGCTGATGTTCCTGCTACTGTTAAAGACTACAGCTAAAATAGCTATCTCTCAGTCTAATGTTGGTAAGTAACACACTAACCCTAATGTCAGTATCTAACACACTAACCCTAATATCAGTATCTAACACACTAACCCTAATGTCAGTATCTAACACACTAACCCTAATATCAGTATCTAACACACCAACCCTAACTTCAGCATCCCAGTCTAACCCTAACATTTGAATCTCAGTCTAACCCTAACTTCAGTATCTCTCAGTGTAACCCTAACTTCAGTATCTCAGTCCAACCCTAACTTCAGTATCTCAGTCTAACCCTAACTTCAGTATCTCAGTCTAACCCTAACTTCAGTATCTCAGTCTAACCCTAACTTCAGTATCTCTCAGTCTCACCCTAACTTCAGTATCTCTCAGTCTAACCCTAACTTCAGTATCTCAGTCCAACCCTAACTTCAGTATCTCAGTCTAACCCTAACTTCAGTATCTCTCAGTCTCACCCTAACTTCAGTATCTCTCAGTCTAACCCTAACTTCAGTATCTCAGTCCAACCCTAACTTCAGTATCTCAGTCTAACCCTAACTTCAGTATCTCTCAGTCTCACCCTAACTTCAGTATCTCAGTCTAACCCTAACTTCAGTATCTCAGTCTAACCCTAACTTCAGTATCTCAGTCTAACCCTAACTTCAGCATCTCAGTCTAACCCTAACTTCAGTATCTCAGTCTAACCCTAACTTCAGCATCTCAGTCTAACCCTAACTTCAGTATCTCAGTCCAACCCTAACTTCAGTATCTCTCAGTCTAACCCTAACTTCAGTATCTCAGTCTCACCCTAACTTCAGTATCTCAGTCTAACCCTAACTTCAGCATCTCAGTCTCACCCTAACTTCAGTATCTCAGTCTAACCCTAACTTCAGCATCTCAGTCTAACCCTAACTTCAGTATCTCTCAGTCTAACCCTAACTTCAGTATCTCTCAGTCTAACCCTAACTTCAGTATCTCTCAGTGTAACCCTAACTTCAGTATCTCAGTCTAACCCTAACTTCAGTATCTCTCTGTCTAACCCTAACTTCAGTATCTCAGTCTCACCCTAACTTCAGCATCTCAGTCTCACCCTAACTTCAGTATCTCTCTGTCTAACCCTAACTTCAGTATCTCAGTCTAACCCTAACTTCAGCATCTCAGTCTCACCCTAACTTCAGTATCTCAGTCTAACCCTAACTTCAGCATCTCAGTCTAACCCTAACTTCAGTATCTCTCAGTCTAACCCTAACTTCAGTATCTCAGTCTAACCCTAACTTCAGTATCTCTCTGTCTAACCCTAACTTCAGTATCTCAGTCTCACCCTAACTTCAGTATCTCTCAGTGTAACCCTAACTTCAGTATCTCTCAGTCTAACCCTAACTTCAGTATCTCAGTCTCACCCTAACTTCAGTATCTCTCAGTCTAACCCTAACTTCAGTATCTCTCAGTCTAACCCTAACTTCAGTATCTCAGTCTCACCCTAACTTCAGTATCTCAGTCCAACCCTAACTTCGGTATCTCTCAGTGTAACCCTAACTTCAGTATCTCAGTCTAACCCTAACTTCAGTATCTCAGTCAAACCCTAACTTCAGTATCTCTCAGTCTCACCCTAACTTCAGTATCTCAGTCTAACCCTAACTTCAGTATCTCAGTCTAACCCTAACTTCAGTATCTCAGTCAAACCCTAACTTCGGTATCTCTCAGTCTAACCCTAACTTCAGTATCTCAGTCTAACCCTAACTTCAGTATCTCAGTGTAACCCTAACTTCAGTATCTCAGTCTAATCCTAACTTCAGTATCTCAGTGTAACCCTAACTTCAGTATCTCAGTCTAATCCTAACTTCAGTATCTCAGTCTAACCCTAACTTCAGTATCTCAGTCTAACCCTAACTTCAGTATCTCAGTCTAACCCTAACTTCAGTATCTCAGTGTAACCCTAACTTCAGTATCTCAGTCTAACCCTAACTTCAGTATCTCTCAGTCTAACCCTAACTTCAGTATCTCAGTCTAACCCTAACTTCAGTATCTCTCTGTCTAACCCTAACTTCAGTATCTCAGTCTCACCCTAACTTCAGCATCTCAGTCTAACCCTAACTTCAGTATCTCAGTCTAACCCTAACTTCAGTATCTCAGTCTAACCCTAACTTCAGTATCTCTCAGTCTAACCCTAACTTCAGTATCTCTCAGTCTAACCCTAACTTCAGTATCTCAGTGTAACCCTAACTTCAGTATCTCTCAGTCTAACCCTAACTTCAGTATCTCAGTCTCACCCTAACTTCAGCATCTCAGTCTAACCCTAACTTCAGTATCTCTCAGTCTAACCCTAACTTCAGTATCTCAGTCTCACCCTAACTTCAGCATCTCAGTCTAACCCTAACTTCAGTATCTCAGTCTAACCCTAACTTCAGTATCTCAGTCTAACCCTAACTTCAGTATCTCTCAGTCTAACCCTAACTTCAGTATCTCAGTGTAACCCTAACTTCAGTATATCTCAGTCTAACCCTAACTTCAGTATCTCAGTGTAACCCTAACTTCAGCAGGGTTAGAGAGATACTGTCTCAGCACGGTAGGGTACAGCAGTTAGAGATATTCAAACGTATAGTTATGGGGCTTTTAGCTTTTCTTCAGGGTGTTGTAGGAGGAAGTAGTGTAGGACCTTGAGAGCTTCTGGATAGGGCTGAGTGACTGGA
This sequence comes from Coregonus lavaretus, assembly GCF_964263955.1. NCBI lineage: Eukaryota > Metazoa > Chordata > Actinopteri > Salmoniformes > Salmonidae > Coregonus > Coregonus lavaretus. Next base: position 563,668 of record NW_028160629.1, on the reverse strand, counting down.
CTCTGTGAATGGTCCTGTGAATGAAAGAGAGGGAGAGAGAGAGTGGGGGGGAATCAGTAATCAAATAATATCAGACTTTCTCCATATCATTGATCATCAGCCCCCCTGGAAGGTGGTAGGTATACATTCAGAAAAGTAGCCAATTGTCGTAACAATTCATGTAGTATCCTCACCATTATGCCTTTCAGTCAGCAGGAGAGGACGTTTGGTTATTATACCCACACCAATAAAAAGGCTGATTTTAACTGACTGTATTGGCTGATGTAACTGGATGAAGTTCCTGATGATCTGCTCAGATTCCATACTGTGTTCCCTGAACCCACCCCAATGCTATCTAGCCAGGTATGTAGCGCTAGCCACCCCAATGCTATCTAGCCAGGTATGTAGCGCTAGCCACCCCAATGCTATCTAGCCAGGTATGTAGCGCTAGCCACCCCAATGCTATCTAGCCAGGCATGTAGCGCTAGCCACCCCAATGCTATCTAGCCAGGTATGTAGCGCTAGCCACCCCAATGCTATCTAGCCAGGCATGTAGCGCTAGCCACCCCAATGCTATCTAGCCAGGCATGTAGCGCAACCCACCCCAATGCTATCTAGCCAGGTATGTAGCGCTAGCCACCCCAATGCTATCTAGCCAGGTATGTAGCGCTAGCCACCCCAATGCTATCTAGCCAGGTATGTAGCGCTAGCCACCCCAATGCTATCTAGCCAGGTATGTAGCGCAACCCACCCCAATGCTATCTAGCCAGGTATGTAGCGCTAGCCACCCCAATGCTATCTAGCCAGGTATGTAGCGCAACCCACCCCAATGCTATCTAGCCAGGTATGTAGCGCTAGCCACCCCAATGCTATCTAGCCAGGTATGTAGCGCTAGCCACCCCAATGCTATCTAGCCAGGTATGTAGCGCTAGCCACCCCAATGCTATCTAGCCAGGTATGTAGCGCTAGCCACCCCAATGCTATCTAGCCAGGTATGTAGCGCTAGCCACCCCAATGCTATCTAGCCAGGTATGTAGCGCTAGCCACCCCAATGCTATCTAGCCAGGTATGTAGCGCTAGCCACCCCAATGCTATCTAGCCAGGTATGTAGCGCTAGCCACCCCAATGCTATCTAGCCAGGTATGTAGCGCAACCCACCCCAATGCTATCTAGCCAGGTATGTAGCGCTAGCCACCCCAATGCTATCTAGCCAGGTATGTAGCGCAACCCACCCCAATGCTATCTAGCCAGGTATGTAGCGCTAGCCACCCCAATGCTATCTAGCCAGGTATGTAGCGCAACCCACCCCAATGCTATCTAGCCAGGTATGTAGCGCAACCCACCCCAGTGCTATCTAGCCAGGTATGTAGCGCAACCCACCCCAATGCTATCTAGCCAGGTATGTAGCGCAACCCACCCCAATGCTATCTAGCCAGGTATGTAGCGCAACCCACCCCAATGCTATCTAGCCAGGTATGTAGCGCTAGCCACCCCAATGCTATCTAGCCAGGTATGTAGCGCTAGCCACCCCAATGCTATCTAGCCAGGTACAGTGAGGGAAAAAAGTATTTGATCCCCTGCTGATTTTGTACATTTGCCCACTGACAAAGACATGATCAGTCTATACTTTTAATGGTAGGTTTATTTGAACAGTGAGAGACATAATAACAACAACATAAATCCAGAAAAACACATGTCAAAAAATGTTATAAATTGATTTGCATTTTAATGAGGGAAATAAGTATTTGACCCCTCTGCAAAACATGACTTAGTACTTGGTGGCAAAACCCTTGTTGGCAATCACAGAGGTCAGATGTTTCTTGTAGTTGGCCACCAGGTTTGTACACATCTCAGGAGGGATTTTGTCACACTCCTCTTTGCAGATCTTCTCCAAGTCATTAAGGTTTCGAGGCTGACGTTTGGCAACTCGAACCTTCAGCTCCCTCCACAGATTTTCTATGGGATTAAGGTCTGGAGACTGGCTAGGCCACTCCAGGACCTTAATGTGCTTCTTCTTGAGCCACTCCTTTGTTGCCTTGGCCGTGTGTTTTGGGTCATTGTCATGCTGGAATACCCATCCATGACCCATTTTCAATGCCCTGGCTGAGGGAAGGAGGTTCTCACCCAAGATATGACGGTACATGGCCCCGTCCATCGTCCCTTTGTCCTGTCCCCTTAGCAGAAAAACACCCCCAAAGCATAATGTTTCCACCTCCATGTTTGACGGTGGGGATGGTGTTCTTGGGGTCATAGGCAGCATTCCTCCTCCTCCAAACACGGCGAGTTGAGTTGATGCCAAAGAGCTCCATTTTGGTCTCATCTGACCACAACACTTTCACCCAGTTCTCCTCTGAATCATTCAGATGTTCATTGGCAAACTTCAGACGGCCCTGTATATGTGCTTTCTTGAGCAGGGGGACCTTGCGGGCGCTGCAGGATTTCAGTCCTTCAAGGCGTAGTGTGTTACCAATTGTTTTCTTGGTGACTATGGTCCCAGCTGCCTTGAGAGTGTGCTCCTAATCTCAGCTCGTTACCTGTATAAAAGACACCTGGGAGCCAGAAATCTGTCTGATTGAGAGGGGGTCAAATACTTATTTCCCTCATTAAAATGCAAATCAATTTATAACATTTCTGACATGCCTTTTTCTGGATTTTTTTGTTGTTATTCTGTCTCTCACTGTTCAAATAAACCTACCATTAAAATTATAGACTGATCATTTCTTTGTCAGTGGGCAAACGTACAAAATCAGCAGGGGATCAAATACTTTTTTCCCTCACTGTATGTAGCGCAACCCACCCCAATGCTATCTAGCCAGGTATGTAGCGCAACCCACCCCAATGCTATCTAGCCAGGTATGTAGCGCAACCCACCCCAATGCTATCTAGCCAGGTATGTAGCGCTAGCCACCCCAATGCTATCTAGCCAGGTATGTAGCGCAACCCACCCCAATGCTATCTAGCCAGGTATGTAGCGCAACCCACCCCAATGCTATCTAGCCAGGTATGTAGCGCTAGCCACCCCAATGCTATCTAGCCAGGTATGTAGCGCAACCCACCCCAATGCTATCTAGCCAGGTATGTAGCGCTAGCCACCCCAATGCTATCTAGCCAGGTATGTAGCGCAACCCACCCCAATGCTATCTAGCCAGGTATGTAGCGCTAGCCACCCCAATGCTATCTAGCCAGGTATGTAGCGCAATATTAGGGGGCGTGTACCTGCAGCTCAACCCAGACTATAAACACACCTGCTATGAATATTATATTAGGGGGCGTGTACCTGCAGCTCAACCCAGGCTGTAAACACACCTGCTATGAATATTATATTAGGGGGCGTGTACCTGCAGCTCAACTTAGACTGTAAACACACCCGCTATGCCCTGGAATACTATATTAGGGGGCGTGTACTTCCAGGTATGAACAAAAATAAAATGCTATACATTTAGTCATTATTTGTTTTCTGTTACTCGATTTGGAAACCATAAACGAGAAAACAAGTTTCCTTTTGGTTTTCAACTAGAAAAATGATAAAACGATGAATTTTCTGAAATGAAATAGGAATTATCCATAAGAACAAGGTCCTGGATTATTTTATTTGAATCTGAAATCAAATAACACAAAGTTTTGTTTTTTGTTTTTATTGTCTAAAGGAAATATGAAATAACAAGAAACTGAATAATGATTTGATTATTCAAACGTGTATTTAATTATCAGTTATAGTTCGACTCTTGCAACGTACGTTCTGGACAATTAAAAGTCATGACATCGTGACAACACAGAAAATGATAAATTGGTCTTGCTTTATGTTTTGGGCGGCAGGCAGGTAGCTTAGTGGTTAAGAGCATTGTGCCAGTAACCGAAAGGTTGCTGGTTCTAATCCCCGAGCCGACTAGGTGAATGATCTGTCGATGTGCCCTTGAGCAAGGCACATAACCCTAATTGCTCCTGTAAGTCGCTCTGGATAAGAGCGTCTGCTAAAATGACAAAAAAAAAAAATGTTTTTGATCTGCATATGTAATCGAATAAACACATACATTTTTTAAATATATACTGTATAAATAACATTTATCTTTCCAAAATGATTTGATGATTGACAGTCACTGTAGTGGGTGTTGTGGCAAATTCGTCCTTATACTAATTTTACATTTACATTTACATTTTAGTCATTTAGCAGACGCTCTTATCCAGAGCGACTTACAGGAGCAATTAGGGTTAAGTGCCTTGCTCAAGGGCACATTTACGTCATTTAGCAGACGCTCTTATCCAGAGCGACTTACAAATTGGTGCATTCACCCTATAGCCAGTGGGATAACCACTTTACAATTTATTTTATTTTATTTTATTATTATTTTTTTTTGGGGGGGGGGGGGTAGAAGGATTACTTTATCCTATCCCAGGTATTCCTTAAAGAGGTGGTGTTTCAAATGTCTCCGGAAGGTGGTGAGTGACTCCGCTGTCCTGGCGTCGTGAGGGAGCTTGTTCCACCATTGGGGTGCCAGAGCAGCGAACAGTTTTGACTGGGCTGAGCGGGAACTATGCTTCCGCAGAGGAAGGGGAGCCAGCAGGCCAGATATGGATGAACGCAATGCCCTCGTTTGGGTGTAGGGACTGATCAGAGCCTGAAGGTACGGAGGTGCCGTTCCCCTCACTGCTCCATAGGCAAGCACCATGGTCTTGTAACGGATGCGAGCTTCAACTGGAAGCCAGTGGAGTGTGCGGAGGAGGGGGGTGACGTGAGAGAACTTGGGAAGGTTGAACACCAGACGGGCTGCGGCATTCTGGATGAGTTGTAGGGGTTTAATGGCACAGGCAGGGAGGCCAGCCAACAGCGAGTTGCAGTAATCCAGACGGGAGATGACAAGTGCCTGGATTAGGACCTGTGCCGCTTCCTGTGTAAGGCAGGGTCGTACTCTCCGAATGTTGTAGAGCATGAACCTGCAGGATCGGGTCACCGCCTTGATGTTAGCGGAGAACGACAGGGTGTTGTCCAGGGTCACGCCAAGGCTCTTCGCACTCTGGGAGGAGGACACAACGGAGTTGTCAACCGTGATGGCGAGATCATGGAACGGGCAGTCCTTCCCCGGGAGGAAGAGCAGCTCCGTCTTGCCAGGGTTCAGCTTGAGGTGGTGATCCGTCATCCACACTGATATGTCTGCCAGACATGCAGAGATGCGATTCGCCACCTGGTTATCAGAAGGGGGAAAGGAGAAGATTAGTTGATTACTAATCAAAGAACCAAAGTATTTTAGAGTTTTTGTAAGATTAACATTAAGACTTTATTACATACATAATAGAACCGAGGTGGTTTGCAAAACATCTCTCTTTCACCTCTCAGCTCTCAGTTTATATAGTAATTTTACATACAGTGGGGGAAAAAAGTATTTAGTCAGCCACCAATTGTGCATGTTCTCCCACTTAAAAAGATGAGAGAGGCCTGTAATTTTCATCATAGGTACACGTCAACTATGACAGACAAATTGAGAGAAAAAAAATCCAGAAAATCACATTGTAGGATTTTTAATGAATGTATTTGCAAATTATGGTGGAAAATATGTATTTGGTCACCTACAAACAAGCAAGATTTCTGGCTTTCACAGACCTGTAACTTCTTCTTTAAGAGGCTCCTCTGTCCTCCACTCGTTACCTGTATTAATGGCACCTGTTTGAACTTGTTATCAGTATAAAAGACACCTGTCCACAACCTCAAACAGTCACACTCCAAACTCCACTATGGCCAAGACCAAAGAGCTGTCAAAGGACACCAGAAACAAAATTGTAGACCTGCACCAGGCTGGGAAGACTGAATCTGCAATAGGTAAGCAGCTTGGTTTGAAGAAATCAACTGTGGGAGCAATTATTAGGAAATGGAAGACAGACAAGACCACTGATAATCTCCCTCAATCTGGGGCTCCACGCAAGATCTCACCCCGTGGGGTCAAAATGATCACAAGAACGGTGAGCAAAAATCCCAGAACCACACGGGGGGACCTAGTGAATGACCTGCAGAGAGCTGGGACCAAAGTAACAAAGCCTACCATCAGTAACACACTACGCCGCCAGGGACTCAAATCCTGCAGTGCCAGACGTGTCCCCCTGCTTAAGCCAGTACATGTCCAGGCCCGTCTGAAGTTTGCTAGAGTGCATTTGGATGATCCAGAAGAGGATTGGGAGAATGTCATATGGTCAGATGAAACCAAAATAGAACATTTTGGTAAAAACTCAACTCGTCGTGTTTGGAGGACAAAGAATGCTGAGTTGCATCCAAAGAACACCATACCTACTGTGAAGCATGGGGGTGGAAACATCATGCTTTGGGGCTGTTTTTCTGCAAAGGGACCAGGACGACTGATCCGTGTAAAGGAAAGAATGAATGGGGCCATGTATCGTGAGATTTTGAGTGAAAACCTCCTTCCATCAGCAAGGGCATTGAAGATGAAACGTGGCTGGGTCTTTCAGCATGACAATGATCCCAAACACACCGCCCGGGCAACAAAGGAGTGGCTTCGTAAGAAGCATTTCAAGGTCCTGGAGTGGCCTAGCCAGTCTCTAGATCTCAACCCCATAGAAAATCTTTGGAGGGAGTTGAAAGTCCGTGTTGCCCAGCGACAGCCCCAAAACATCACTGCTCTAGAGGAGATCTGCATGGAGGAATGGGCCAAAATACCAGCAACAGTGTGTGAAAACCTTGTGAAGACTTACAGAAAACGTTTGACCTGTGTCATTGCCAACAAAGGGTATATAACAAAGTATTGAGAAACTTTTGTTATTGACCAAATACTTATTTTCCACCATAATTTGCAAATAAATTCATTAAAAATCCTACAATGTGATTTTCTGGATTTTCTTTTCTCATTTTGTCTGTCATAGTTGACGTGTACCTATGATGAACATTACAGGCCTCTCTCAACTTTTTAAGTGGGAGAACTTGCACAATTGGTGGCTGACTAAATACTTTTTTTCCCCACTGTACATTTGTATCTTAACCCCTCCCTCTTGGGTTCCACCACCACTGTCTTCAGTTCCCCCTCTTGACCGCTCCGCCCACTTCCTTAATTTATGAAAGTGGTGAAATCTGACTTCTATTCAGTTTGGAAACAATGGTGGTGTGACCAATCAAGCTTTGTCATGCACAAATAACAGCCCTATCATGTAAAAATAATAATGTTTAGTTTGAACTTTGTTCAACCCTGGCTCACACTGGCTTGACCTGGAGATGGATTGTGGACAACATGGCAGGCCCACAATCAATCTCTCAAACATACCCAAGCCTAACCCCTCTGTCCCGTCACGCTATAATTTAATCAGGAAGACGCTCAAGGAGAGACAAAGGGTCCAGCCTGGTTTCAGTCACTGATAAGATAATACAACTGAAGACAGGTCAGATGACCAGAGAACAAACACGTAACCCCAGTGAGAGAAACCAACTACGTTCTTACCTATCAACAGAGATGTATCAAACCAACTACGTTCTTGCCTATTAACAGAGATGTATCAAACCAACTACGTTCTTGCCTATCAACAGAGATGTATCAAACCAACTACGTTCTTACCTAGCAACAGAGATGTATCAAACCAACTACGTTCTTGCCTATCAACAGAGATGTATCAAACCAACTACGTTCTTACCTAGCAACAGAGATGTATCAAACCAACTACATTCTTGCCTATCAACAGAGATGTATCAAACCAACTACGTTCTTGCCTATCAACAGATATGTATCAAACCAACTACGTTCTTACCTAGCAACAGAGATGTATCAAACCAACTACGTTCTTGCCTATCAACAGAGATGTATCAAACCAACTACGTTCTTGCCTATCAACAGAGATGTATCAAACCAACTACGTTCTTACCTAGCAACAGAGATGTATCAAACCAACTACATTCTTGCCTAGCAACAGAGATGTATCAAACCAACTACGTTCTTGCCTATCAACAGAGATGTATCAAACCAACTATGTTCTTACCTAGCAACAGAGATGTATCAAACCAACTACGTTCTTACCTAGCAACAGAGATGTATCAAACCAACTACGTTCTTGCCTATCAACAGAGATGTATCAAACCAACTACGTTCTTACCTAGCAACAGAGATGTATCAAACCAACTATGTTCTTACCTATCAACAGAGATGTATCAAACCAACTACGTTCTTGCCTAGCAACAGAGATGTATCAAACCAACTACGTTCTTACCTAGCAACAGAGATGTATCAAACCAACTACGTTCTTGCCTAGCAACAGAGATGTATCAATGTTTAACCCTGGCTCAATGTTTGTTGATTAACCATGTCTATCCCATAGTCCACTGAAAAATCCTCATCAGATGGTTAAAAACTAACAGAGCTATTTCCTGTCTCTGTTTCAGGCCTCTTCCTGTCATGTTGTGATTAACTATTTAACCATACATTGTTAGCTTGTCATGATGTAATTAACTATGCTTACTATGCTTAAATGGAAAATCCCCATCATGGGTCATGCGACCAGTCCTGAGTCCAAACTGACCTAGGTCAGTGAGAGTCACTTCCACAGCTTTTACAACCTTAACAACTAACCTGTAGCATAATAATATAATATCATATAATATAAACATCATTGTGGATAGACTCTATTACATGTCACCGATCACCAGAAGCTTCAGTGCCTACGAGCTTAGACAACATGACCTCATTGGCAGTCAGCCGTGGTCCGGTGAAATCTCAGTGCCTACGAGCTTAGACAACATGACCTCATTGGCAGTCAGCCGTGGTCCGGTGAAATCTCAGTGCCTACGAGCTTAGACAACATGACCTCATTGGCAGTCAGCCGTGGTCCGGTGAAATCTCAGTGCCTACGAGCTTAGACAACATGACCTCATTGGCAGTCAGCCGTGGTCCGGTGAAATCTCAGTGCCTACGAGCTTAGACAACATGACCTCATTGGCAGTCAGCCGTGGTCCGGTGAAATCTCAGTGCCTACGAGCTTAGACAACATGACCTCATTGGCAGTCAGCCGTGGTCCGGTGAAATCTCAGTGCCTACGAGCTTAGACAACATGACCTCATTGGCAGTCAGCCGTGGTCCGGTGAAATCTCAGTGCCTACGAGCTTAGACAACATGACCTCATTGGCAGTCAGCCGTGGTCCGGTGAAATCTCAGTGCCTACGAGCTTAGACAACATGACCTCATTGGCAGTCAGCCGTGGTCCGGTGAAATCTCAGTGCCTACGAGCTTAGACAACATGACCTCATTGGCAGTCAGCCGTGGTCCGGTGAAATCTCAGTGCCTACGAGCTTAGACAACATGACCTCATTGGCAGTCAGCCGTGGTCCGGTGAAATCTCAGTGCCTACGAGCTTAGACAACATGACCTCATTGGCAGTCAGCCGTGGTCCGGTGAAATCTCAGTGCCTACGAGCTTAGACAACATGACCTCATTGGCAGTCAGCCGTGGTCCGGTGAAATCTCAGTGCCTACGAGCTTAGACAACATGACCTCATTGGCAGTCAGCCGTGGTCCGGTGAAATCTCAGTGCCTACGAGCTTAGACAACATGACCTCATTGGCAGTCAGCCGTGGTCCGGTGAAATCTCAGTGCCTACGAGCTTAGACAACATGACCTCATTGGCAGTCAGCCGTGGTCCGGTGAAATCTCAGTGCCTACGAGCTTAGACAACATGACCTCATTGGCAGTCAGCCGTGGTCCGGTGAAATCTCAGTGCCTACGAGCTTAGACAACATGACCTCATTGGCAGTCAGCCGTGGTCCGGTGAAATCTCAGTGCCTACGAGCTTAGACAACATGACCTCATTGGCAGTCAGCCGTGGTCCGGTGAAATCTCAGTGCCTACGAGCTTAGACAACATGACCTCATTGGCAGTCAGCCGTGGTCCGGTGAAATCTCAGTGCCTACGAGCTTAGACAACATGACCTCATTGGCAGTCAGCCGTGGTCCGGTGAAATCTCAGTGCCTACGAGCTTAGACAACATGACCTCATTGGCAGTCAGCCGTGGTCCGGTGAAATCTCAGTGCCTACGAGCTTAGACAACATGACCTCATTGGCAGTCAGCCGTGGTCCGGTGAAATCTCAGTGCCTACGAGCTTAGACAACATGACCTCATTGGCAGTCAGCCGTGGTCCGGTGAAATCTCAGTGCCATGATCAATGATCTATACAGTGCTCATGACCCATGGAGAACCGTTTTAGTTTTGCCCATGTCAGGATGAGCCTATAAGCTACGTACATCAATAATAAGGTATGATATTTTTGTTAAAGACCTCTGTCCACGGACCTATAGCATATGACAGAGCTCTGTCCACGGACCTATAGCATATGACAGAGCTCTGTCCACGGACCTATAGCATATGACAGAGCTCTGTCCACGGACCTATAGCATATGACAGAGCTCTGTCCACGGACCTATAGCATATGACAGAGCTCTGTCCACGGACCTATAGCATATGACAGAGCTCTGTCCACGGACCTATAGCATATGACAGAGCTCTGTCCACGGACCTATAGCATATGACAGAGCTCTGTCCATGGACCTATAGCATATGACAGACCTCTGTCCACGGACCTATAGCATATGACAGAGCTCTGTCCACGGACCTATAGCATATGACAGAGCTCTGTCCACGGACCTATAGCATATGACAGAGCTCTGTCCACGGACCTATAGCATATGACAGAGCTCTGTCCACGGACCTATAGCATATGACAGAGCTCTGTCCACGGACCTATAGCATATGACAGAGCTCTGTCCACGGACCTATAGCATATGACAGAGCTCTGTCCACGGACCTATAGCATATGACAGAGCTCTGTCCACGGACCTATAGCATATGACAGACCTCTGTCCACGGACCTATAGCATATGACAGAGCTCTGTCCACGGACCTATAGCATATGACAGAGCTCTGTCCACGGACCTATAGCATATGACAGAGCTCTGTCCACGGACCTATAGCATATGACAGAGCTCTGTCCATGGACCTATAGCATATGACAGAGCTCTGTCCACGGACCTATAGCATATGACAGAGCTCTGTCCACGGACCTATAGCATATGACAGACCTCTGTCCACGGACCTATAGCATATGACAGAGCTCTGTCCACGGACCTATAGCATATGACACGTCCTTTGAACCTCTCTGATGCGCAACCTGCATAAAGACCAGGGCCTGGTTTCCCAAAATCATCTTGGCTCATCATTAGAACCTTAAGATGCTTTTGGCAAACCAGGCCCTCGGCATCGTATATATGTATATACTGCGCATATTCTCAACAACCTAAGCCCGTTGCAGACTCACAATGATGGAGCAGAAATACGGGAGATATTCAGACTGCTTGAGCTTTTGTCTCCCTCAATCAGATGACTTCTTCTAACAGCCAATGGGGAGTTTTCTAACAGCCAATGGGGAGTTTTCTAACAGCCAATGGGGAGTTTTCTAACAGCCAATGGGGAGTTTTCTAACAGCCAATGGGGAGTTTTCTAACAGCCAATGGGGAGTTTTCTCCGGGTCTTTGGGGATGGACACGTCCTCAGATTAGTATTTTGTTTTAATGAAAAAACAACATTTGTGCAGTAGAGGGTTAGTTACTGTATACAGTATATTTGTGGGTAGAGGGTTAGTTACTGTATACAGTATATTTGTGGGTAGAGGGTTAGTTACTGTATACAGTATATTTGTGGGTAGAGGGTTAGTTACTGTATACATTATATTTGTGGGTAGAGGGTTAGTTACTGTATACAGGTAGAGGGTTAGTTACTGTATACAGTATATTTGTGGGTAGAGGGTTAGTTACTGTATACAGTATATTTGTGGGTAGAGGGTTAGTTACTGTATACAGGTAGAGGGTTAGTTACTGTATACAGGTAGAGGGTTAGTTACTGTATACAGTATATATTTGTGGGTAGAGGGTTAGTTACTGTATACAGTATATTTGTGGGTAGAGGGTTAGTTACTGTATACAGTATATATTTGTGGGTAGAGGGTTAGTTACTGTATACAGTATATTTGTGGGTAGAGGGTTAGTTACTGTATACAGTATATATTTGTGGGTAGAGGGTTAGTTACTGTATACAGTATATTTGTGGGTAGAGGGTTAGTTACTGTATACAGTATATTTGTGGGTAGAGGGTTAGTTACTGTATACAGGTAGAGGGTTAGTTACTGTATACAGTATATATTTGTGGGTAGAGGGTTAGTTACTGTATACAGTATATTTGTGGGTAGAGGGTTAGTTACTGTATACAGTATATTTGTGGGTAGAGGGTTAGTTACTGTATACATTATATTTGTGGGTAGAGGGTTAGTTACTGTATACAGGTAGAGGGTTAGTTACTGTATACAGTATATTTGTGGGTAGAGGGTTAGTTACTGTATACAGTATATTTGTGGGTAGAGGGTTAGTTACTGTATACAGGTAGAGGGTTAGTTACTGTATACAGGTAGAGGGTTAGTTACTGTATACAGTATATATTTGTGGGTAGAGGGTTAGTTACTGTATACAGTATATTTGTGGGTAGAGGGTTAGTTACTGTATACAGTATATTTGTGGGTAGAGGGTTAGTTACTGTATACAGTATATTTGTGGGTAGAGGGTTAGTTAGTGTATACAGTATATTTGTGGGTAGAGGGTTAGTTACTGTATACAGGTAGAGGGTTAGTTACTGTATACAGTATATATTTGTGGGTAGAGGTTTAGTTACTGTATACAGTATATTTGTGGGTAGAGGGTTAGTTACTGTATACAGTATATTTGTGGGTAGAGGGTTAGTTAGTGTATACAGTATATTTGTGGGTAGAGGGTTAGTTAGTGTATACAGGTAGAGGGTTAGTTACTGTATACAGTATATTTGTGGGTAGAGGGTTAGTTACTGTATACAGGTAGAGGGTTAGTTACTGTATACAGGTAGAGGGTTAGTTACTGTATACAGTATATCTGTGGGTAGAGGGTTAGTTACTGTATACAGTATATATTTGTGGGTAGAGGGTTAGTTACTGTATACAGTATATTTGTGGGTAGAGGGTTAGTTACTGTATACAGTATATTTGTGGGTAGAGGGTTAGTTACTGTATACAGTATATTTGTGGGTAGAGGGTTAGTTACTGTATACAGTATATTTGTGGGTAGAGGGTTAGTTACTGTATACAGTATATTTGTGGGTAGAGGGTTAGTTAGTGTATACAGGTAGAGGGTTAGTTACTGTATACAGGTAGAGGGTTAGTTACTGTATACAGTATATTTGTGGGTAGAGGGTTAGTTACTGTATACAGGTAGAGGGTTAGTTACTGTATACAGTATATATTTGTGGGTAGAGGGTTAGTTACTGTATACAGTATATCTGTGGGTAGAGGGTTAGTTACTGTATACAGTATATATTTGTGGGTAGAGGGTTAGTTACTGTATACAGTATATTTGTGGGTAGAGGGTTAGTTACTGTATACAGTATATTTGTGGGCTAAAAGGGAACTATCTAAAACATATATTTATTTTATTATTATGTTTATTTGGCAGGGAAAATGTACAACAAAACATAGGCTAAGTGTGCTAAAGCGCTGTGGAGGAAAGACGACAACCGGTGGTCAAATCTTGAAATCAATCAACATTACATGACAAAAATGGTAGTTTGTAAATAACGGTGTTATTTAATTTAATTCATAAAAAAGAGTCTGAGAAATGTATAGACCTAGCCTACATTTCTGGGCTATTAGTTATGTTTGCTTGCTTATGACGCAGAACTGACCATCCATTATCAACACTATAGTTTTAACCACGGTTTGACGCTATATAGTGTATGTGTCACGATCGTCGTAGGGAATAGACCAAGGCGCAGCGTGATGAACGAACATGGTAACTTTATTATCTTTAGTGATAATAGAAACAAGAAACAAAACAAGAAACGACTCGTGAAGTCCACGGTAACAATGACCAACACGGAACAAAAACCCACCAACACAAAGGGAAAACATACAGTTTAAATATGGCTCCCAATCAGAGACAACCAGCCAAACAGCTGACACTCGTTGCCTCTGATTGGGAGTCACTCAGGCAAACATAGAATACACAACCTAGAACCCCCAACATAGAAACAGAACACATAGAATGAACACACCCTGGCTCAACATATAGAGTCCCAGAGCCAGGGTGTGACACTACAGAACTGACCATCCATTATCAACACTATAGTTTTAACCACGGTTTGAGGCTATATAGTGAATGTTTACCTTTTTTGTTTAGAAACATTGGAGTAAAACAAGCTTCTACTTTGGGTTCTGGTGGGGTGCGACAGTTGGACTAAACTGATCATGCATTTAGAAGTTATATTCTTCAAGAATCAACATATCATGAATGTATAAGTCCGGAAATATATGTAGTAACTGCTGATTGGCTAGTTAAATTACATCACTACTGGGAAACTCGGCCCTGATCTGTGGGTCTCTCCTGGACTGCGTCACCTTCAGTATTCTCCAAACAGTCCCGGGGAAAAGTGTCTCACACTTTGAAAACCAAATTGTTAATGAGGTAGGTAGCTAGGCTATGGTTTACAATGTTTATTTGTCCAATTATGTTGGCTACTCTGCAGTTGCAAGGGCACATAGTGACTCGCCATATAAGACGGATTAAAAGTATGCTAGCTACACCTTCAAGTGGATATCCATCAACTTAAAACGGATTTTGCTCTGCATCTCTCTGCGCTGCTCTTTCACTGACAACCAGCAGTTGTTTTTGTAGAATTCCACACTTCCCGAAATTCCTGCTATTTTGTGACACAGATGGGGCTAGATACACAGGGCTAGATACACAGGGCTAGATACACAGGGCTAGATATTAGCATATATGATCAAAGACGTGGGATAAATAACTTCCCAACGATTTCACAAGTGATGGTATTTTTGAAGTATTGTGGGGAAAATGTTTCACAGAAATATAGGCTACTTTGACTGAACAATAGCCTTATGATTCGATTAAGCTACAAATGAATAGGCTTCCTGTAGCCTACAGCCTATAACCTTCCACGGTGTCTCTATAGCCTAGCAGTACTGTCGGTAAACCTGTAGCCTACAGCCTATAACCTTCATGAATAGGCTTCCTGTAGCCTACAGCCTATAACCTTCATGAATAGGCTTCCTGTAGCCTACAGCCTATAACCTTCATGAATAGGCTTCCTGTAGCCTACAGCCTATAACCTTCATGAATAGGCTTCCTGTAGCCTACAGCCTATAACCTTCATGAATAGGCTTCCTGTAGCCTACAGCCTATAACCTTCATGAATAGGCTTCCTGTAGCCTACAGCCTATAACCTTCATGAATAGGCTTCCTGTAGCCTACAGCCTATAACCTTCCACGGTGTCTCTATAGCCTAGCAGTACTGTCGGTAAACCTGTAGCCCTAATTGCGTCCATTGACACTGTTTATCTGTCCCGCTGGACTCAAAAGCTACTTAAGCTCGCTAATGCCAAAGTTTGAGGTAGACCTAATTAAGTTTGCTGACGACACAACGGTGGTAGGCCTGATCACCGACAACGATGAGACAGCCTATAGGGAGGAGGTCAGAGACCTGGCAGTGTGGTGTTTGAGGTAGACCTAATTTAGCAGGGAGTTGGAAGGCTGCTGTCACGAGTAGTAGTGTCAGTCTGAGATTCGAGGTGAAGATCTTTGTCTGGGTGTTGGAGAGGCAGCCTGTTTGCGCGTTCGTAGGTCGACATCCTCAACAGTAAGCTAATAAGCAATGCAGAGGCTGATGGGACAACGAAAAGTCAGGTATAAAAGACAACAAGATGACAGCCTAAATACCTCCCTATTAGTAGGTAGGTTCAGAATACTGCTAAGCCTCTATAATAGAGACAACAATACTCCCGCCCCTTTCCTCTCATCCAGAACTCTCAGCACCTCAACGCTTTCCAGGATCCGGAACCTGTCAGAATATAGGTCAAACCAACCTGGCCTCAGCGCATTTCGTATTATTCTGTACGTAAATAAAAGACTCCATTTTGTATGATACTGTATATTACATTTGTATGGTATGTATTCATTTGTGGATGTCCATCGCCCATTTCGTATGATATGTTACGAATTACAATTCGTATCATATGTTAAACATTTTCAAAACGGACAATATGTTATGAATTCACAAAACTTGCAATATGCAGTATTCCATGGTGTGTGTCTCTAACTGGATCCTGGACTTCCTGACGGGCCGCCCCCAGGTGGTAAGGGGTAGGCAACAACACATCTGCCACGCTGATCCTCAACACTGGGGCCCCTCAGGGGTGCGTGCTCAGTCCCCTCCTGTACTCCCTGTTCACCCACGACTGCATGGCCAGGCACGACTCCAACACCATCATTAAGTTTGCTGACGACACAACGGTGGTAGGTCTTATCACCGACAACGATGAGACAGCCTATAGGGAGGAGGTCAGAGACCTGGCAGTGTGGTGCCAGGATAACAACCTCTCCCTCAACGTGAGCAAGACAAAGGAGATGATCATGGACTACAGGAAAAGGAGGGCCGAACACGCCGACGGGGCTGTAGTCGAGAGTTTCAAGTTCCTTGGTGTCCACATCACCAACAAACTATCATGGTCCAAACACACCAAGAAAGTCGTGAAGAGGGCACAACAACGCCTTTTCCCCCTCAGGAGACTGAAAAGATTTGGCATGTGTCCCCAGATCCTCAAAACATTATACAGTTGCACCATCGAGAGCATCCTGACCTGATGCATCACCGCCTGGTATGTCAACTGCTCGGCATCTGACTGTAAGGCACTACAGAGGGTAGTGCGTACGGCCCAGTACATCACTGGGGCCAAGCTTCCTGCCATCCAGGACCTCTATACTAGGTGAATTCAGAGGAAGGCCCAAAAGTCATAGACTGTTCTTTCTGCTACCGCACGGCAAGCGGTACCGGAGCGCCAAGTGTAAAAACAAAGGAGGGGGGGGGGGGGTGTAAATAGTCCAGGTGGCCATTTGATTAATTGTTCAGCATTCTTATAGCTGTTAAGGAGCCTAGGTCCAAAAGGCTCCTTAACAGCTATAAGAATGCTGAACAATTAATCAAATGGCCACCTGGACTATTTACACCCTCCCCCCCCCCCCCCCCCCCCCCCCTCCTTTGTTTTTACACTGCTGCTACTCGCTGTTCATTATCTATAGATAGTCACTTTACCCCAACCTACATGTACATATTACCTCGACTAACCTGTAACCCCGCACATTGACTCAGTACCGGTACCCCCTGTATATAGCCTCATTATTGTGATTTTATGCTCAATTCAACACACCTGCCAGCAACAGGTGTGGCTGAAATAGCCGAATCCACTAATATGAAGGGGTGTCCACATACTGCTGGATATATAGTGTATCTCTATTAGAATCCACTAATATGAAGGGGTGTCCACATACTGCTGGATATATAGTGTATCTCTATTAGAATCCACTAATATGAAGGGGTGTCCACATACTGCTGTATATATAGTGTATCTCTATTAGAATCCACTAATTAGAAGGGGTGTCCACATACTGCTGTTTAAATAGTGTATCTCTATTAGAATCCACTAATATGAAGGGGTGTCCACATACTGTTGTATATATAGTGTATCTCTATTAGAATCCACTAATATGAAGGGGTGTCCACATACTGCTGTATATATAGTGTATCTCTATTAGAATCCACTAATATGAAGGGGTGTCCACATACTGCTGTATATATAGTGTAACTCTATTAGAATCCACTAATATGAAGGGGTGTCCACATACTGCTGTATATACAGTGTATCTCTATTAGAATCCACTAATTAGAAGGGGTGTCCACATACTGCTGTATATATAGTGTATCTCTATTAGAATCCACTAATTAGAAGGGGTGTCCACATACTGCTGTATATATAGTGTATCTCTATTAGAATCCACTAATTAGAAGGGGTGTCCACATACTTCTGGATATATAATGTACCTCTATTAGAATCCACTAATATGAAGGGGTGTCCACATACTGCTGTATATATAGTGTATCTCTATTAGAATCGACTAATATGAAGGGGTGTCCACATACTGCTGTATATATAGTGCATCTCTATTAGAATCCACTAATTAGAAGGGGTGTCCACATACTTCTGGATATATAATGTACCTCTATTAGAATCCACTAATTTGAAGGGGTGTCCACATACTTCTGGATATATAATGTACCTCTATTAGAATCCACTAATATGAAGGGGTGTCCACATACTGCTGTATATATAGTGTAACTCTATTAGAATCCACTAATATGAAGGGGTGTCCACATACTGCTGTATATACAGTGTATCTCTATTAGAATCCACTAATTAGAAGGGGTGTCCACATACTGCTGTATATATAGTGTATCTCTATTAGAATCCACTAATTAGAAGGGGTGTCCACATACTGCTGTATATATAGTGTATCTCTATTAGAATCCACTAATTAGAAGGGGTGTCCACATACTTCTGGATATATAATGTACCTCTATTAGAATCCACTAATATGAAGGGGTGTCCACATACTGCTGTATATATAGTGTACCTCTATTAGAATCCACTAATATGAAGGGGTGTCCACATACTGCTGTATATATAGTGTATCTCTATTAGAATCGACTAATATGAAGGGGTGTCCACATACTGCTGTATATATAGTGCATCTCTATTAGAATCCACTAATTAGAAGGGGTGTCCACATACTTCTGGATATATAATGTACCTCTATTAGAATCCACTAATTTGAAGGGGTGTCCACATACTTCTGGATATATAATGTACCTCTATTAGAATCCACTAATATGAAGGGGTGTCCACATACTGCTGTATATATAGTGTATCTCTATTAGAATCCACTAATATGAAGGGGTGTCCTCATACTGCTGTATATATAGTGCATCTCTATTAGAATCCACTAATATGAAGGGGTGTCCACATACTGCTGTATATATAGTGTATCTCTATTAGAATCCACTAATATGAAGGGGTGTCCACATACTGCTGTATATATAGTGCATCTGTAACACACACACCTGTAACACACAAACCCACTTGTTAGGTCCTGTAACAGACACAAACCCACCTGTTAGGTCCTGTAACAGACACAAACAGCAAGGACCGCTATTTCCTGTCCAAGAATCCTGCTTAACTGACAGGTTGAAGTCTGCTTGAAAGAGCCGCTAACCTAGCTAAGCTGCTAACGTTAGCCATCAAGCTAATGAAGTTAGTCGCAGATGAGCTTTCCAATGGAGTACAGGAGGGGGCTGAGCACGCACCCTTGTGGGGCCCCAGTGTTGAGGATCAGCGAAGTGGAGATGTTGTTTTGTACCTTCACCACTTGGGGGCGGCCCGTCAGGAAGTCCAGGACCCAGTTGCACAGGGCAGGGTTCAGACCCAGGGCCTCGAGTTTAATGATGAGCTTGGAGGGTACTATGGTGTTGAATGCTGAGCTATAGTCAATGAACAGCATTCTTACATAGGCAAATTAAAGTGGGTAAAGGGTGACAGGTAAGGTAGAGGTGATATGATCCTTGACTAGTCTCTCAAAGCACTTCATGATGACAGAGGTGAGTGCTACGGGAATATAGTAATTTAGTTCAGTTACCTTTGCTTTCTTGGGTACAGGAACAATGGTGGACATCTTGAAGCATGTGGGAACAGCAGACTGCGAAAGGGAGAGATTGAATATGTCCATCAAGCTAATGAAGTTAGTCCCAGATGAGTTTTCCAATGGAGTCCTCTTTGTCTGGAGAAGTAAATGAACAGTTCCAGCACTGTAGGAGCTGTATCTATTATGCTTTGTTTCGGGACAAACTGGATCACTCAGAGTTCCAATGCGGCAACTGTTTACTTGCCGAGGATTATAGGCTTGAGGTGGCTTCCTTGATCACGCAGGTCCCCAGCCTACATAAGAAAATGGGGAAAATGTAGAGTCAAATGTTTACCTTTTCTACATCAGTGGCTGGACGGCGTTCGCGCATGTTGGATGCATCTCCATCTTGTCGTTTGTCGTTATCCGATTGGCCGGTGTTGCCCAGAGTTCATTCGCCAGGGGAGCCATCTCCTGCCTCTCTTCCCCCATCAGACAGCGGAGTCGAAGGAGCACAGCAAGAGGAGCATGGAAATCAACGATGGTTGCATGTCAGGAGCCGTGGAAGCTGAAGACAGCGGCCTCCCGCAAAGCAGTCTACACTCCCAACTACAGGCCCGGAGCGGATACAAACAACGAAAAGTTGCGCCGTCCTGGATCCTGATCTTCCTGCACCTTCGTCGCTGGGGGTCCCTGCGTCTGCAGCCGCTGTGCCTATTCATACTCCTTCCCCTACGATTTAGAAGTCGACGTCGGCAACCTTCCATCCCTGCTGTGGATCGAGTGGGGCTTCTCCATCTGTCGGAGGCCTGCACCATCCTCTGAAGCGTGGGAGTTCCTCGTCCTTCTCACCAGCCGTTATTTTGGGCAGCTCCATGGTAAGAAATGTGACTGTTCCTGGTGCAAAAACAATGTCCTATCCCGGACCTCGAGTAAATGACATTACTAAGCTGCTCCCGAATGTACTAAGTCAGGACATGGAAATCAGTTCTATCGTAGTCCATGTGGGTTTTAATGACATTATGAAAGGCAGCTCTGAACAGTTGAAACTGGATTTTAAAGAACTGATTGACTCGCTGCTAGACACTAATAAAAGACCCATCATATCTGGCCCTGTGCCCTCTCTGAATCATGGCATCATATCTGGCCCTGTGCCCTCTCTGAATCATGGCATCATATCTGGCCCTGTGCTCTCTCTGAATCATGGCATCATATCTGGCCCTGTGCCCTCTCTGAATCATGGCATCATATCTGGCCCTGTGCCCTCTCTGAATCATGGCATTGAATGCTTTAGCAGGATTATTTCTCTTTACAACTGGCTACGTGATTATTGCAGCTCAATGGGTGTAACTTTTGTTGACAATTTCAATACCTTTTGGAAACAAAACACGTTTTATAAGGAGGATGGGATCCACCAAAATCATTTGGGTTCCTGGATCCTTTCACAGCATCATAAGGCTGCGTTGAGACAATGATTTATAAAATGACCCAAGCCCAGCTCAGTTAATCCCTACCATTGTGTCGCTGAGTCATCATAATGCTTTACAAAATGTACATTATAACAGGGGCATTGGTAGACACAATCTAAGTAACCTAATGTATGTTCTTCTAACTTCCCTGAATGCCTCTACTGATCCTACAACTATTCATATGTCTATGAACCAGATTTATGCTGTTACACTAAGGCGGTGTGCCCTAGTAGGAAGTCCACTGTGTGCAGCTCACCCTGCACTAACATAAATAACATGAGCATATCTACTTCTGTTAAGCTTACCAGTAAAGCAATGAAAACAAGCAAGCATCCCAGAAAAGTGCTCAAAATAGAACATGTTAACATATGTAGCTTAAGAAACAAGGTTAATGAAATTAATAACTTGCTAGTAACAGATTACATTAATATCTCTGAAACCACATTACAGTGGTTGCAATACAAGGTTATAACATTTACAAAAATGCCAGTGGTGGAGCTGTTGCTGTTCATATTCAGAACTATACTCCTGTAAAGATTAGAGAGGATCTCATGTTAAATACTGTTGAAGTAATATGGCTACAGGTTCATCTGCCTCACCTACAGCCCATTCTTGTGGGAAGCTGCTATAGACTACCAAGTACTAACAGTCAGTGTATGGATAACATATGTGAAATGCTTGATAATGTACACTACCAGACACACCTACTCATTCACTTTATTATTTTTATTTTTTACATTGTAATAATAATAGTGAAGACATCAAAACTATGAAATAACACATATGGAATCATGTAGTAACC
Organism: Coregonus lavaretus; assembly: GCF_964263955.1. NCBI lineage: Eukaryota > Metazoa > Chordata > Actinopteri > Salmoniformes > Salmonidae > Coregonus > Coregonus lavaretus. The sequence goes on along the minus strand of NW_028160629.1, from coordinate 541,848 downwards.
AAAAAAGTGTTAAACAAATAGAAATATATTTTATATTTGAGATTCTTCAAATAGCCACCCTTTGCCTTCATGACAGCTTTGCACACTCTTGGCATTCTCTCAACCAGCTTCATGAGGTAGTCACCTGGAATGCATTTCAATTAACAGGTGTGCCTTCTTAAAAGTTAATTTGTTGAATTTCTTTCCTTCTTAATGCGTTTGAGCCAATCAGTTGTGTTGTGACAAGGTAGGAGGGGTATACAGAAGATAACCCTATTTGGTAAAATACCAAGTCCATATTATGGCAAGAACAGTTCAAATAAGCAAAGAGAAATGACTGTCTTTCATTACTTTAAGACATAAAGGTCAGTCAATAAGGAACATTTCAAGAACTTTGAACTTTTCTTCAAGTGCAGTCGCAAAAACCATAAAGCGCTATGATGAAACTGCAGCCCAAATAAATTCTTCACAGAGTTCAAGTCATAGACAAATCTCAACATCAACTGTTCAGAGGGGACTGTGTGAATCAGTTCTTCATGGTCGAATTGCTGCAAGGAAACAACTACTAAAGAACACCAATAAGAAGAAGAGACCTGCTTGGGCCAAGAAACACGAGCAATGGACATTAGACCGGTGGAAATCTGTCCTTTTGTCTGGAGTCCAAATTGGAGATTTTTGGTTCCAACCGCCGTGTTTTTGTGAGACGTGGTGTGGGTAAACGGATGATCTCCGCATGTGTATTTCCCACCGTAAAGCATGGAGGAGGAGGTGTTATGGTGTGGGGGTGCTTTGCTGGTGACACTGTCTGTGATTTATTTAGAATTCAAGGCACACTGAACCAACATGGCTACCACAGCATTCTGCAGTGATACGCCATCCCATTTGGATTGGGTTTAGTGGGATTATCATTTGTTTTTCAACAGGACAATGACCCAACACACCTCCAGGCTGTGTAAGGGCTATTTTACCAAGAAGGAGAGTGATGGAGTGCTGCATCAGATGACCTGGCCTCCACAATTCCCCGACCTCAAACCAATCGAGATGGTTTGGGATGAGTCGGACGGCAGAGTGAAGGAAAAACAGCCAACAAGTGCTCAGCATATGTGGGAATTCTGTCAAAACCATTTGAAAAGCATTTAGTAAAGTTTTGGAAAAGATTGTGTTTGACCAGATAAAATGCTATTTTACAGTAAACAAATTGATACCAGACTTTCAGCAAGCTTATAGGGAAGGACATTCAACAAGCACAGCACTTACACAAATGACTGATGATTGGCTGAGAGAAATTTATGATACAAATATTGTGGGGGCTGTTTTGCTGGACTTCAGTGCGGCTTTTGACATTATCGATCATAATCTGCTGCTGTAAAAACGTATGTGTTATGGCTTTACACCCCCTGATATACTGTGTGTTATGGCTTTACACCCCCTGCTATACTGTGTGTTATGGTTTTACACCCCCTGATATAGTGTGGATAAAGAGTTACCTGTCTGACAGAACACAGAGGGTGTGTTGCATTACAACCTGTAATTTAAATTGATTTTTATTTGGATTTCATGTAATGGACATACAAAAAATAGTCAAAATTTGTGAAGTGAAATGAAAAACATAACTTGTTTCAAAAAATTCTAAGAAATAAATAACGGAAAAGTGGTGCATGCATTTGTATTCACCCGCTTTGCTATGAAGCCCCTAATACGATCTGGTGCAACCAATTACCTTCAGAAGTCACATAATTAGTTAAATAAAGTCCACCTGTGTGCAATCTAAGTGTCACATGATCTCAGTATATATACACCTGTTCTGAAAGGCCCCGGAGTCTGCAACACCACAAAGCAAGGGGCACCACCAAGCTCATGAAGACCAAGGAGCTCTCCAAACAGGTCAGGGACAAAGTTGTGGAGAAGTACAGATCAGGGTTGGGTTATAAAAAAATATCTGAAACTTTGAACATCCCACGGAGCACCATTAAATCCATTATTAAAAAATTGAAAGAATATGGCACCACAACAAACCTGCCAAGAGAGGGCCGCCCACCAAAACTCAATGACTAGGCAAGGAGGGCATTAATCAGAGAGGCAAAAAAGAGACCAAAGATAACCCTGAAGGAGCTGCAAAGCTCCACAGCGGAGATTGGAGTATCTGTCCATAGGACCACTTTAAGCTGTACACTCCACAGAGCTGGGCTTTACGGAAGAGTGGCCAGAAAAAAAGCCAAGCTTAAAGAACAAAATAAGCAAACACGTTTGGTGTTCGCCGAAAGGCATGTGGGAGACTCCCCAAACATATGGAAGAAGTTACTCTGGTCAGATGAGACTAAAATTGAGCTTTTTGGCCATCAAGGAAAACGCTATGTCTGGCGCAAACCCAACACCTCTCATCACCCCGAGAACACCATCCCCACAGTGAAGCATGGTGGTGGCAGCATCATGCTGTGGGGATGTTTTTCATTGGCAGGGACTAGAAAACTGGCCAGAATTGAAGGAATGATGGAGGGTGCTAAATACAGGGAAGATCTTGTGGGAAACCTGTTTCAGTCTTTCAGAGATTTGAGATTGGGACGGAGGTTCACCTTCCAGCAGGACAATGACCCTAAGCATACTGCTAAAGCAACACTCAAGTGGTTTAAGGGGAAACATTTAAATGTCTTGGAATGGCCTTGACAAAGCCCAGACCTCAATCCAATTGAGAATATGTGGTATGACTTAAAGATGGATGTGTTCCGCTGGTGTACAGCAAACTTGAAGGAGCTGGAGCAGTTTTGCCTTGAAGAATGGGCAAAAATCCTAGATGTGCCAAGCTTATAGTGCCCTCAAAGCTCATCACTAAGCTAAGGACCCTGGGACTAAACACCTCCCTCTGCAACTGGATCCTGGACTTCCTGACGGGCCGCCCCCAGGTGGTAAGGGGTAGGTAACAACACATCTGCCACGCTGATCCTCAACACGGGGGCCCCTCAGGGGTGTGTGCTCAGTCCCCTCTTGTACTCTCTGTTCACCCATGACTGCATGGCCAGGCACAACTCCAACACCATCATTAAGTTTGCCGATGACACAATAGTGGTAGGCCTGATCACCGACAATGACGAGACAGCCTATAGGGAGGAGGTCAGAGACCTGGCCATGTGGTGCCAGGATAACAACCTCTCCCTCAACGTGATCAAGACAAAGGAGATGATTGTGGACTACAGGAAAAAAAAGAGGACTGAGAACACCCCCATTCTCATCAACGGGGCTGTAGTGAACAGGTTGAGAGCTTCAAGTTCCTTGGTGTCCACATCATTAACAAACTATCATGGTCCAAACACACCAAGACAGTCGTGAAGAGGGCACGACAAAACCTATTCCCCCTAAGGCGACTGAAAAGATTTGGCATGGGTCCTCAGATCCTCAAAAGGTTCTACAGCTGCACCATCGAGAGCATCCTGACTGGTTGCATCACTGCCTGGTATGGCAACTGCTCGGCCTCCGACCGCAAGGCACTAGAGAGGGTAGTGCATACGGCCCAGTACATCACTGAGGCCAAGCTTCCTGCCATCCAGGACCTCTATACCAGGTGGTATCAGAGGAAGGCCCTAAAAATGTTCAAAGACTCCAGCCACCCTAGTCATAGACTGTTCTCTCTGCTACCGCATGGCAAGCTGTACCGGAGCGCCAAGTCAGATAACTTGAAACCCCATGATAAGGACCATTCCTCTAATGCTAAAACAGCACCTTGATAGAGATAACTTGAAACCCCATGATAAAGACCATTCCTCTAATGCTAAAACAGCACCTTGATAGAGATAACTTGAAACCCCATGATAAGGACCATTCCTCTAATGCTAAAACAGCACCTTGCATTTTCACAATTACATAAGGGACATTCCTTCCCCTTTTCCTGCCGGTTCATTGGACAAATGGTGCTTTCAAGACACAGGGAACGAGGTCAAATCATGACGTCAGTGATCTTCAGGTCGGAAAGTCGGAGCTCTAAAAAGATGCCAGAGTTTCCGACTTGGAATTCTGAGTTCAAAAAGGTTTTTCCTAGTCAGAGCGGTATTTTTATTTTTTGAGTTCCCAGTTGTCTTGAATGCAATGAAGTCGGAAGTAAGAGATATCTGAGTTCACAGTTGTTTTGAACGTGGCAACAGCATATGGGGAAGTGGAGTTTTTTTAGTTTTTGGATGAAAGCCGAAAATAAGGTCTGTGGTAAACACAGGCTTAAGAGATCTTATAGGTTTTGTTGTATGAGATCATCTTCATCAGCTAATGTCAGTTTTGTGAATTTTGAAGCATTTATGTAATAAAACAAACAAACACATAAAGCACATCAAGGCTTCCTCATTCTTAAAGGTCATGTGACCGATATTATTTCAAAGAACAAAACTTATAAAATCTCCTCAGACCTTATTTTCGGCATTTATCCCAACCCTATTCTTTCCCCATACATTTGGAACAAACCAGAGGTAACTCATTTGCATTTTTTAGGACTACAAGCTGGGCGAGCTCTATAGAGCCCCACGGTGGAGGTGTCCTAATACCTGTAATACCCATAACACCTAGTGGTCAAACAGGGAAATGGTTCCAATCGTTTTTCCACCATTCATTATTCCTTTTCATATATTGATAAAAGTCACCTTATCCGAGAGAGATTTACACGATTATCAAAACGTCACGGTAAAACACACGAAACACAGCCCTTATTTTAAGTGTTTCTAAAATCCGGTACGGAACAAATGAATGGTGGAAAAACTATTGGAACCGCTAGGTTTTATGGGTATTATGACTCATACTGTGGTTCTCTACAGAGTCTTCACGTAGGATGAATGGTGTCACGTGATCGATGGCTTTGTACATTCTTCCATACAGTACAGTCATTGAGACGGTCAGACTGGATTGATGTAGCTTTGTCGCCATCTAGTGTAACTAAAGGGAAACGTAGGCTGTGGTGTGTGTGTGTGTGTGTGTGTGTGTGTGTGTGTGTGTGTGTGTGTGTGTGTAGTGTGGCAGCACAGTTCCAGGTTAGTGGAATGTTTATTTATGTGTGAGTCAGGAGGGATGGAGAGAGAGGAGAGTGGAAACAGAGAGTCCCGAGACCACCTCAGACTAACAGTCAACTCTGATACATGCTGACGGCTTTACAGCAGTGTGTGTGTGTGTGTGTGTGTGTGTGTGTGTGTGTGTGTGTGTGTGTGTGTGTGATGTTTCCTGTGTCAAACAGACAGATTGGGCCGGTAATCACTGCTGAGAGGGAAATAAACATGGAGCTGATTTCTACCCCGACACACACACACACACACACACACACACATACAGAAGCACACACACACACACAGAAGCACACACAGAGACGCACACACACACACTGGATGTTTATGAGCTCGTCTTATGAGACAGAACACACACACAGAGAGACACATAGAGACACATACAGAGAAACACACAGAGAAACACACAGAGACAAACAGAGAAACACACAGAGAGACAAACAGAGAGACACACAGAGAGACAAACAGAGAGACACACAGAGAGACAAACAGAGAGACACACAGAGAAACACACAGAGAAACACACAGAGAGACAGAGAGACAAACAGAGAAACACACAGAGAGACAAACAGAGAAACACACAGAGAGACAAACAGAGAAACACACAGAGAGACAAACAGAGAAACACACAGAGATACAAACAGAGAAACACACAGAGAGACAAACAGAGAAACACACAGAGACACAGAGAGACAAACAGAGAGACACACAGAGAGACAAACAGAGAGACAAACAGAGAAACACACAGAGAGACAAACAGAGAAACACACAGAGAGACAAACAGAGAGACAAACCGAGACACAGAGAGACAAACAGAGAAACACACAGAGAGACAAACAGAGAAACACACAGAGAGACAAACAGAGAAACACACAGAGAGACAAACAGAGAAACACACAGAGAGACAAACAGAGAGACACACAGAGAGACAAACAGAGAGACACACAGAGAAACACACAGAGGGACAGACAGAGAGACACACAGAGACACACACACACACACAAAGAGACACACACACACACACACACACACACACACATACACCCACACAGAAAGACAGAAACACACACACAAGCAAACAGAGAGACACAGAGAAAGAGACCGAGAAAGACACAGAGGGAGACACACACAAAGAGACACACAGAGAGAGACACAGAGACAAACAGAGAGACACGCAGAGAGACACAGAGAGACTAATAGAGAGACATACAGAGAGACACATAGAGAGACATACAGAGACACAGAGAGACATACACAGAGAGACACAGAGAGACACACATGGAAAGACACAGAGAGAGACATAAAGAGACAGAGACACACACAGAGAGACACAGAAAGACACTCAGAGAGACACAGAGAGACACTCAGAGAGACACACAGAGAGACACATAGAGACACTCAGAGAGACAAACAGAGAGAGACACAGAGAGACACACAGAGACACACAGAGACACAGACAGACACGCAGAGAGACATACAGAGACACACAGAGACGCACAGAGAGAGAGACACAGAGAGACACACAGAGAGACACAGAGAGACACACAGAGAGACACACAGAGAGACACAGAGAGACACAGAGAGAGAGACACAGAGAGACAGACAGAGTGACACACACATAGAAACACAGAGACACACACACACACAGAGACAGAAACATACACACACACAAACAGACACACAGAGAGACATAGAGAGTGTCAAAGAGACACACACGGGGAAAGACAGAGAGAGAGACACAGAGACACAGAGTGAGACACAGATACACACAGAAAGACACAGAGACACAGAAACACAGAGAGCGACAAGCAGAGAGACAGAGAGAGACACACACAGAGAGACACACAGAGACACACAGAGACACACAGAGACACAGAGAGAGACACAGAGAGACAGACAGAGAGACACAAAGAGAGACACAAATACACACAGATAGATACACACAAACACAAACAGAGACACACACACACACACATAAACACACAAACACAGTGAGATACACAGATATACACACAGAGAGACACAGAAGACACAGAGACACACAGAGAGACACAGAGATACACAGAGAGACAAAGAGAGACACACAGAGAGAGAGACACAGAGAGACATAGAGAGACACATGGAGAGACACACAGAGAGACACAAAGAGAGAGACACAGAGAGACACACACAGAGACACATATAGAGAGACACAGAGAGACACACAAACACAGAGACACACACACACACACACAGAGACACACACACACACACAAAGTGAGAAGCACACACAGAGAGATACACAGAGACACACAGAGACACAGAGACACACACAGAGAGACTCAGAGAGACAGAGAGAGAGACACAGAGAGACACACAGAGACACACAGACAAACAGACACACACGAACACACACACACACACAGAGACACACAGACACATACAAACACAGAGAAAAACACACAGAGACACACACACACACAGACACACAAACACACACACACACAGACACACAAACACACACACACAAAAACAGAGACACACAGAGACACACACACACACACACAAGGAGGAGATGAGGAGGAGATGAGGAGAGGAGGATGGAGTGGTAAGGAGAAGGAGATGAGGAGGAGAGGATGGAGTGGTAAGGAGAAGGAGAGGATGGAGTGGTAAGGAGGAGGAGATGAGGAGGAGAGGAGGGGGAGAGGAGGGGGAGAGGATGGAGAGGAGTGGTAAGGAGAAGGAGAGGAGGAGGAGAGGATGGAGTGGTAAGGAGAAGGAGAGGAGGAGAGGATGGAGTGGTAAGGAGGAGGAGAGGAGGAGGAGAGGAGGAGAGGATGGAGTGGTAAGGAGGAGGAGAGGAGGAGAGGATGGAGTGGTAAGGAGGAGGAGAGGAGGAGGAGAGGATGGAGTGGTAAGGAGGAGGAGAGGAGGAGGAGAGGAGGAGAGGATGGAGTGGTAAGGAGAATAAATAATATAATAAATAATTGGTCATTTAGCAGACGCTCTTATCCAGAGCGACTTACAGGAGCAATTAGGGTTAAGTGCCTTGCTCGAGGGCACATCGACAGATTTTTCACCTAGTGGGCTCGGGGATTAGAACCAGCGACCTTTCGGTTACTGGCACAACGCTCTTAACCACTAAGCTACCTGCTGCCCCACTCCATCCTGGATGGAGTGGTAAGGAGGAGGAGAGGAGGAGGAGAGGATGGAGTGGTAAGGAGAGGAGGAGGAGAGGAGAGGATGGAGTGGTAAGGAGGAGGAGAGGAGGAGAGGATGGAGTGGTAAGGAGAAGGGAGAGGAGGAGAGGATGGAGTGGTACGGAGGAGGAGATGAGGAGGAGAGGATGGAGTGGTAAGGAGGAGGAGATGAGGAGGAGAGGATGGAGTGGTAAGGAGGAGGAGATGAGGAGGAGAGGATGGAGTGGTAAGGAGAAGGAGAGGAGGAGAGGATGCAGTGGTAAGGAGAAGGAGAGGAGGAGGAGAGGATGGAGTGGTAAGGAGAAGGAGAGGAGGAGAGGATTCAGTGGTAAGGAGAAGGAGAGGAGGAGAGGATGCAGTGGTAAGGAGAAGGAGAGGAGGAGGAGAGGATGGAGTGGTAAGGAGAAGGAGAGGAGGAGGAGAGGATGGAGTGGTAAGGAGAAGGAGAGGAGGAGGAGAGGATGGAGTGGTAAGGAGAAGGAGAGGAGGAGGAGAGGATGGAGTGGTAAGGAGAAGGAGAGGAGGAGGAGAGGATGGAGTGGTAAGGAGGAGGAGAGCAGGAGAGGATGGAGTGGTAAGGAGAAGGAGAGGAGGAGGAGAGGATGGAGTGGAGTGGTAAGGAGAAGGAGAGGAGGAGGAGAGGATGGAGTGGTAAGGAGAATGAGAGGAGGAGAGGATGGAGTGGTAAGGAGAAGGAGAGGAGGAGGAGAGGATAGAGTGGTAAGGAGGAGGAGAGGAGGAGGAGAGGAGGAGAGGATGGAGTGGTAAGGAGGAGGAGAGGATGGAGTGGTAAGGAGAAGGAGAGGAGGAGAGGATGCAGTGGTAAGGAGAAGGAGAGGAGGAGGAGAGGATGGAGTGGTAAGGAGAAGGAGAGGAGGAGGAGAGGATGGAGTGGTAAGGAGAAGGAGAGGAGGAGGAGAGGATGGAGTGGTAAGGAGAAGGAGAGGAGGAGGAGAGGATGGAGTGGTAAGGAGAAGGAGAGGAGGAGGAGAGGATGGAGTGGTAAGGAGGAGGAGAGCAGGAGAGGATGGAGTGGTAAGGAGAAGGAGAGGAGGAGGAGAGGATGGAGTGGAGTGGTAAGGAGAAGGAGAGGAGGAGGAGAGGATGGAGTGGTAAGGAGAATGAGAGGAGGAGAGGATGGAGTGGTAAGGAGAAGGAGAGGAGGAGGAGAGGATAGAGTGGTAAGGAGGGAGGAGAGGAGGAGGAGAGGAGGAGAGGATGGAGTGGTAAGGAGGAGGAGAGGATGGAGTGGTAAGGAGGAGGAGAGGAGGAGGAGAGGATAGAGTGGTAAGGAGGAGGAGAGGAGGAGGAGAGGAGGAGAGGAGTGGTAAGGAGGAGGAGAGGAGGAGGAGAGGATGGAGTGGTAAGGAGAGGAGAGGAGGAGAGGATGGAGTGGTAAGGAGTAGGAGAGAAGGAGAGGATGGAGTGGTAAGGAGAAGGAGGAGAGGAGGAGAGGATGAGTGGTAAGGAGGAGGAGATGAGGAGGAGAGGATGGAGTGGTAAGGAGAAGGAGAGGAGGAGAGGATGCAGTGGTAAGGAGAAGGAGAGGAGGAGGAGAGGATGGAGTGGTAAGGAGAAGGAGAGGAGGAGAGGATGCAGTGGTAAGGAGAAGGAGAGGAGGAGAGGATGCAGTGGTAAGGAGAAGGAGAGGAGGAGGAGAGGATGGAGTGGTAAGGAGAAGGAGAGGAGGAGGAGAGGATGGAGTGGTAAGGAGAAGGAGAGGAGGAGGAGAGGATGGAGTGGTAAGGAGAAGTGAGAGGAGGAGGAGAGGATGGAGTGGTAAGGAGAAGGAGAGGAGGAGGAGAGGATGGAGTGGTAAGGAGGAGGAGAGCAGGAGAGGATGAAGTGGTAAGGAGAAGGAGAGGAGGAGGAGAGGATGGAGTGGAGTGGTAAGGAGAAGGAGAGGAGGAGGAGAGGATGGAGTGGTAAGGAGAATGAGAGGAGGAGAGGATGGAGTGGTAAGGAGAAGGAGAGGAGGAGGAGAGGATAGAGTGGTAAGGAGGAGGAGAGGAGGAGGAGAGGAGGAGAGGATGGAGTGGTAAGGAGGAGGAGAGGAGGAGGAGAGGATGGAGTGGTAAGGAGAAGGAGAGGAGGAGAGGATGCAGTGGTAAGGAGAAGGAGAGGAGGAGGAGAGGATGGAGTGGTAAGGAGAAGGAGAGGAGGAGGAGAGGATGGAGTGGTAAGGAGAAGGAGAGGAGGAGGAGAGGATGGAGTGGTAAGGAGAAGGAGAGGAGGAGGAGAGGATGGAGTGGTAAGGAGAAGGAGAGGAGGAGGAGAGGATGGAGTGGTAAGGAGGAGGAGAGCAGGAGAGGATGGAGTGGTAAGGAGAAGGAGAGGAGGAGGAGAGGATGGAGTGGAGTGGTAAGGAGAAGGAGAGGAGGAGGAGAGGATGGAGTGGTAAGGAGAATGAGAGGAGGAGAGGATGGAGTGGTAAGGAGAAGGAGAGGAGGAGGAGAGGATAGAGTGGTAAGGAGGAGGAGAGGAGGAGGAGAGGAGGAGAGGATGGAGTGGTAAGGAGGAGGAGAGGAGGAGGAGAGGATGGAGTGGTAAGGAGGAGGAGAGGAGGAGGAGAGGATAGAGTGGTAAGGAGGAGGAGAGGAGGAGGAGAGGAGGAGAGGAGTGGTAAGGAGGAGGAGAGGAGGAGGAGAGGATGGAGTGGTAAGGAGAGGAGAGGAGGAGAGGATGGAGTGGTAAGGAGTAGGAGAGAAGGAGAGGATGGAGTGGTAAGGAGAAGGAGGAGAGGAGGAGAGGATGAGTGGTAAGGAGAAGGAGGAGAGGAGGAGAGGAGGAGAGGAGGAGTGGTAAGGAGAAGGAGAGGAGGAGGAGAGAATGGAGTGTTAAGGAGAAGGAGGAGAGGAGGAGAGGAGTGGTAAGGAGGAGGAGAAGAGGAGGAGAGGATGGAGTGGTAAGGAGGAGGAGAGGAGGATGAGAGGATGGAGTGGTAAGGAGGAGGAGAGGAGGAGGAGAGGATGGAGTGGTAAGGAGAAGGAGAGGAGGAGGAGAGGATGGAGTGGTAAGGAGGAGGAGGAGAGGAGGAGGAGAGGATGGAGTGGTAAGGAGGAGGAGAGGAGGAGGAGAGGATGGAGTGGTAAGGAGGAGGAGAGGAGGAGAGGAGTGGTAAGGAGGAGGAGAGGAGGGAGAGGATGGAGTGGTAAGGAGTGGTAAAGAGGAGGAGAGGATGGAGTGGTAAGGAGGAGGAGAGGAGGAGGAGAGGATGGAGTAGTAAGGAGAAGGAGATGAGGAGGAGAGGATGGAGTGGTAAGGAGAAGGAGAGGAGGAGGAGAGGATGGAGTGGTAAGGAGAAGGAGAGGAGGAGAGGATGGAGTGGTAAGGAGGAGGAGAGGAGGAGGAGAGGATGGAGTGGTAAGGAGGAGGAGAGGAGGAGGAGAGGATAGAGTGGTAAGGAGGAGGAGAGGCGTAGGAGAGGATGGAGTGGTAAGGAGGAGGAGAGGAGGAGGAGAGGAGGAGAGGACGTGGTAAGGAGGAGGAAAGGAGGAGGAGAGGATGGAGTGGTAAGGAGAGGAGAGGAGGAGAGGATGGAGTGGTTAGGAGTAGGAGAGAAGGAGAGGATGGAGTGGTAAGGAGAAGGAGAGGAGGAGGAGAGGATGGAGTGGTAAGGAGGAGGAGAGGAGGAGAGGATGCAGTGGTAAGGAGGAGGAGAGGAGGAGGAGAGGATGGAGTGGTAAGGAGGAGGAGAGGAGGAGGAGAGGATGGAGTGGTAAGGAGAAGGAGAGGAGGAGAGGATGCAGTGGTAAGGAGGAGGAGAGGAGGAGGAGAGGATGGAGTGGTAAGGAGGAGGAGAGGAGGAGGAGAGGATGGAGTGGTAAGGAGAAGGAGAGGAGGAGGAGAGGATAGAGTGGTAAGGAGGAGGAGAGGAGTAGGAGAGGATGGAGTGGTAAGGAGGAGGAGAGGAGGAGGAGAGGATGGAGTGGTAAGGAGGAGGAGAGGAGGAGGAGAGGATGGAGTGGTAAGGAGAGGAGAGGAGGATGGAGTGGTAAGGAGGAGGAGAGGAGGAGGGGATGCAGTGGTAAGGAGAAGGAGAGGAGGAGGAGAGGATGGAGTGGTAAGGAGGAGGAGAGGAGGAGGAGAGGATGGAGTGGTAAGGAGAAGGAGAGGAGGAGGAGAGGATGGAGTGGTAAGGAGAGGAGAGGAGGAGAGGATGGAGTGGTAAGGAGGAGGAGAGGAGGAGGGGATGCAGTGGTAAGGAGAAGGAGAGGAGGAGGAGAGGATGGAGTGGTAAGGAGGAGGAGAGGAGGAGGAGAGGATGGAGTGGTAAGGAGAAGGAGAGGAGGAGGAGAGGATAGAGTGGTAAGGAGGAGGAGAGGAGTAGGAGAGGATGGAGTGGTAAGGAGGAGGAGAGGAGGAGGAGAGGATGGAGTGGTAAGGAGAAGGAGAGGAGGAGGAGAGGATGGAGTGGTAAGGAGAAGGAGGAGAGGAGGAGGAGAGGATGGAGTGGTAAGGAGAAGGAGAGGAGGAGGAGAGGAGGAGAGGATGGAGTGGTAAGGAGAGGAGAGGAGGAGAGGATGGAGTGGTAAGGAGGAGGAGAGGAGGAGGAGAGGATGGAGTGGTAAGGAGAGGAGAGGAGGAGACGATGGAGTGGTAAGGAGGAGGAGAGGAGGAGGGGATGGAGTGGTAAGGAGAGGAGAGGAGGAGAGGATGGAGTGGTATGGCATAGTAATCTGTGTTGTGATGCTTGAGTGAGTTTTCCTAGGAACTGATTAACAACACATTAAACTTTCTGTCTCTACAGTTTAACTTTTAAACTGACACACACACACACACAAACACACACACACACACACACACACACACAGAAACTCACACTGGCACACAAAGACACACACACTAACTCTGAGAGCCAGCTGTGGTCTGTAGGACACACTCACAGCAACACACACATAGCAACACACTCACAGCAAAACACTCACAGCAACACACTCACAGCAACACACTCACAGCAACACACACATAGCAACACACTCACAGCAACACACTCACAGCAACACACTCAAAGCAACACACACACAGCAACACACTCACAGCAACACACTCACAGCAACACACTCACAGCAACACACACACTGACATACACACTAACTGAGAGCCAGCTGTGGTCTGTAGGACACACCTCTGTCAGTAAAAACTGTTTGTGCCCTCAGGAGGAGTGGTTTTGAGTAGGAACCTCACCTCCTCACACACAGCAACACACCTCTGTCAGTAAACTGTTTGTGCCCTCAGGCGGAGTGGTTTTGAGTAGGAACCTCACCTCCTCACACACAGCAACACACCTCTGTCAGTAAACTGTTTGTGCCCTCAGGAGGAGTGGTTTTGAGTAGGAACCTCACCTCCTCACACACAGCAACACACCTCTGTCAGTAAACTGTTTCTAACCCTAACCCAACACACCTAACTGTCACCTGCCTCAACTCTCAGACTGGAGAAGCCACAAGTGACAAATGACTCTGTCCCTGTCTCACACACACAGAGAGAGAGAGAGAGAGAGATAGAGATAGAGACTCCTGCAGCTCTGTCGCACGCTGGGTCTGTACATAGTCAATGGTAGGCGTCGAGGGGACTCCTACAGTAGGTACACCTATAGCTCACCTCTTGGCAGTAGTACTGTAGACTACTTTATCACTGACCTCAACCCAGAGTCTCTCAGAGCGTTCACAGTCAGCCCACTGACACCCCTATCAGACAACAGCAAAATCACAGTCTACTTGAACAGAGCAATACTCAATCATGAGGCATCAAAGCCAAAGGAACTGAATACTATTAAGAAATGCTATAGATCAGGGATGTCAATCATACGGCCCGCGGGCCAGAACCGGCCCGCCAGATGGTTCAATCCGGCCCGCGAGACGACGTCCACTTTTTTTTTTTTAAAGGAACAGATATTCCAAATTTGTCCAGCAGAGTTCGCACTGAAATAACGAGAGATCCTGAAATAAACAGCACGTGACAGCAACGCGCCCAGAATGCGCCATCTGCCGATCTTGCCTTATCGTTATTAAGCTCGTTGTCAAAATTACCCACATTACCAAAATGTCTTTGTCAAAAAGGAGAAAAGTTGACACAGAGTGCAGAGTTTTCCAAGAGAAATGGACTGATTCATATTTATTCACAGAAGTGAATGGGAAATCTGTGTGCTTGGTGTGTAATCAGCAAGTTTCAGTGCTCAAGGAATATAATATTCGGCGCCACTATGAGACTCATCATGGTGAAAAATACAACCATTTGCGAGGACAACTGAGAATAGAGAAGATAAATGAATTGTTAGTGGGTCTGAAGAAACAGCAGTCTGTTTTTACCCGTAGCCGAGAGGTCAGTGATGCAGCGGTGAAAGCTAGCTACCTTATTGCTAATGAGAGAGCGTTAGGATCCAAGCCATTTTCTGAGGGTGAGTTCGTGAAAACATGCATGCTGAAGGCTGCAGAAATCGTGTGCCCTGAAAAGCGACAGGCCTTTGCCAACATTAGCCTAACGAGAAACACTGTCGCAGATAGAATTTCAGATCTCTCGGCAGACTTGGAGAGCCAAATGAATCACAAAGTCAAGTAATTTGTTGCATTTTCGGTTGCAATTGATGAGAGCACTGATATTACAGATGTTGCTCAACTGGCCATATTCATTCGTGGTGTTGATGCGACTTTGACAGTCACCAAGGAGTTCCTTGGGTTGGTACCTATGACGGATACTACAACAGCGGATGACATTATGAGCTCTCTCGTTGGAGCGCTGGACCGAGTCGGAGTGGACTGGTCCCGTGCCGTCAGCCTGGCTACAGTGCGTCATCAGAGAGGACAAGAGTTTTGGACATTTCACTGTATTTTGCACCAGGAAGCATTGTGTTGCAAATCATTAAAAATGGATCATGTCATGGAGGTGGTTGTCCGCACTGTTAATTACATCCGAGCAAGAGGTTTGAATCACCGTCAGTTTGACAGTCTTCTCAGTTATAAAGACATTACGCATGGCTTGCCATACCACACTGAAGTACGGTGGTTAAGCCGAGGTGCCGTGCTGAAGCGTTTCTTTGAGCTACGAGAGCAAATTGAACAGTTCATGGAGAAAAAAGGCAAACCAGTGAAGGAACTTAAATGCCCAGAATGGGTGCAGGATCTTGCCTTTCTGGTGGATATTACAGAGCACCTGAATAATCTTAACAAAATGTTGCAGGGCCGCAAAAAAGTTGTCACTCAGTATTATGACAGCATACGCGCATTCAAGTTGAAACTGTCACTCTGGGAGACACAACTATCTAGCGGTGACACCGCTCATTTCCCTTGTCTAAGAGATGTGCGTGCGACCGGACTTAATGCTGACATGGCGCAATACAAAGACAAGATTACAGGATTGCTGTGGGAGTTTGAGCGACGGTTTCAGGTCTTCGGTGAACTTGAGACAGAATTTGCCGTTTTTTGCTCGCCATTCACAGTCAAGGCTTCTGATCTGCCCGCTGACATCCAACTCAAAATAATTGACTTGCAGTGTGATTCAGGTATGAAGGACAAATTTGCCTCTGTGGGCTTGGACACATTTTATCAGTATCTCTTGCCAGGGTGCCCCAAATTAACAGCCCTGGCTGCAAAGGTTTTATGCATGTTTGGGACTACCTATCTTTGTGAACAGGTTTTATCTGTAATGAACATCAATAAAACAAAGCTGCGCTCAAGGCTAACACACAAGCACTTAAATGACATTATGAAATTGGCTGCTACTCAGGATTTGACACCTGATATTGATGCAATCGTGAAGGGTAAAAGATGCCAAGTTTCAGGAGCAGCCGGTAGGCCGCAGTGAGAGAAAGAAAGGGGAGGGGGTTAAACAGCGAGTAGGTCAAGTCTAATTGTAAGACTTGTAATGCTCTTTAAGAGACGTTTTGCACTCTGAAGAATACAGTTATGTGAAAAAATAACATTTACTGTGGTAATGTAATATTTAAAGACCATGAACATTGTGATAACGTTCTTCATAGCTCCCACTTTAGTTTGTGCATAGTGTGGTGAGTCAGTTCAGGTGGTCAGAATGTATACTGTACATTAAAATAAGTTAAGTTAATAAGTTAATAAAACAAGTTGTTTTAATCAAAGTGAAATGCCATTTCTTCAGTTCCATAGGCCTATCTGTGAATACATGTTTTGTGCCTTTGTAGATCCACTGTGATCTGTGAGTTATAATGCACATATGTAGGCTAAATGATAAATTAAGGCATAATATTGAAAAACAAAGGTAAAGATTTGGAGTTGACGTTATTTATAGGTTATTTTGCTATTATTTTACTGGCCCGGCCCACTTGAGATCAGATTGCACTGTATGTGGCCCCTGAACCAAAATGAGTTTGACACCCCTGCTATAGATGGAAGGAAAGTAGTGTGGAAACCTATCAAAAAAATATTAGACAACAACAAATTCAATCCCTTTTAGACAACTTCCGGACAAAATGTTTCACTGTAATAGTGGTGTAAACTTGGCAGTAGAAAACCTAAACAGTATATTTGACCTCTCAGCGTCCCTAAAAACCTAAGAAAATTAACAACAATGACAAATGGTTTGATGAAGAACGTAAAAACCTAAGAAAGAAATTGAGAAACCTATCCAACTGACATGGAGTTCGCTAGTTGGTTTAGTCAGGGTGCGAATATCTATGTATGTGAATTTCTATGTGTATGATCTAGTATGTGTAGATCTATGTTTGGCCGGGTGTGGTTCCCAATCAGAGGCAGCTGTCGATCGTTGTCTCTGATTGGGGATCATACTTAGGTAGCCATTTTGCCTACCTATGTTGTGGGATCTTGACTCTTGTTCCGTTTAGACTTGTATGTGTATAGCCGGAGGACTTCACGTTACGTTGTTTCTTGTTTTGTTGTATGTTTATTTAGTTAATAAACATGTACGCTTTTCACGCTGCACCTTGGTCTGACCCATCTCTCAACGATCGTGACAGAAGATCCCACCACCAATGGACCAAGCAGCATGGCCAGGAAAAGCAGAAAGCCTGGACATGGGAGGAGATACTGGAAGGAAAAGGATCATGGATGTGGGAGGAGATACTGGAAGGAAAAGGATAATGGACGTGGGAAGAGATCCAGGATGGTATGGATCGCCTTCCTTGGGAGCAAACAGAGGCAGCGAGGGAGAAAAGACAGCGACTCCAAAATGCGAGACGACGAAGGAGACCCGAGAGGCAACCCCAATACATTTTGTGGGGGGGAACACGGGGTGGTCGACGAAGCAGCAGGAGGCCGTGAAAGGGCTGACTGTGAAGGAGGCCGCTATTTTAGAGGTCCTCCAAGACCTGCGGATCAGCAATTTGAGAGAGGAGGCCACCACATTACGGGGGCTAATAGCTAGGATAGAGCAGGAGAGCTCCCTTCAAGAGGAGGCGCTGCAAGAGGCCCGTAGGGAGAAGGAATTAGTGGATGCACGGAGAGAGGAGCTGGTCAGGCAACAAAAGGAGCGTGTGTTCATTGAGGAACCAAGGTATGCGGAGATACGCACTGTGTCGCCAGTGCGCATTCACAGCCCAGTGCGTCCTGTGCCAGCGCACCGCACGTGCCGTGCAAAAGTGGGCATCCAGCCAGGACGGGTTGTGCCAGCTTTACACTCCAGACCTCCAGTACGCCTCCACGGTCCCGTACCCGCTCCCCGCACCAAACCAGTGGTGCATGTATCCAGTCCGGTACAGCCCGTACCTACTCCCCGCACCAAACCAGTGGTGCGTGTCGCCAGCCCGGTACGCCCCGTGCCTGCTCCTCGCACCAAACCAGTGGTGCGTGTCGCCAGCCCGGTACGCCCCGTACCTGCTCCCCGCACCAAACCAGTGGTGCGTGTTCCCAGCCCGGTGCGGCCCATGCCTGTTCCTCGCACCAGACCAGTGGTGCGTGTCCCCAGCCCGGTACGGCTGGTGCCAGAGCAGTCCGCTCCACTGGTGCCCAGTCCAGTTCCGGTCAGCTGCTCCACTCCAGTGCCAGAGCAGTCCACTCCACCGGTGCCCAGTCTAGCTCCAGTCAGCTGCTCCACTCCAGTGCCAGAGCAGTTCACTCCACCGGTGCCTAGTCCAGCTCCGGTCAGCTGCTCTACTCCAGTGCCAGAGCAGTCCACTCCACCGGGTGTCCAGTTCAGCTCCGGTCAGCGGCTCCACTCCAGAACCAGACGTCAACCCCTCTCCAGGGTCGGGGCCGCCCACACCAGGGTCCAGAATGGGCTTGGTGCTTCGCGGGGGGATTGCCAGTCTAGGCCCAGAAGTCGGCCCCTATTCAGGGTCGGGGCCTCCCACCCCAGGGTCCAGACAGGGCTTGGTGTATCGTGGGAGGACTGAGAGGGGAAGCATTGCGCCGAGGTCCAGACCGGAACAGGGGTGCAACGGGGAGGCAGTAAGGGAGAGGACGTCACGCCCGGAGCCGGAGCCGCCACCGAGGCTAGATGCCCTCCCGGACCCTCCCCTGTTAAGTTAGGTTTTGCGGCCGGAGTCCGCACCTTTGGGGGGGGTACTGTCATGCCCTGACATGGAGTTCGCTAGTTGGTTTAGTCAGGGTGTGAATATCTATGTATGTGAATTTCTATGTGTATGATCTAGTATGTGTAGATCTATGTTTGGCCGGGTGTGGTTCCCAATCAGAGGCAGCTGTCGATCGTTGTCTCTGATTGGGTATCATACTTAGGTAGCCATTTTGCCTACCTATGTTGTGGGATCTTGACTCTTGTCCCGTTTAGACTTGTATGTGTATAGCCGGAGGACTTCACGTTACGTTGTTTCTTGTTTAGTTGTATGTTTATTTAGTTAATAAACATGTACGCTTTTCACGCTGCACCTTGGTCTGACCCGTCTCTCAACGATCGTGACACCAACCAAAAACATAGAGACCCAGAAAACCTGAGCCTATGCCTTCACTATGGTGAATCACTAAAACAATACAGAAATACACTACGGAAAAAGAAGGAACAGCACGTCAGAAATCAGCTCAATGTAATTGAAGAATCCATAGACTCTAACCACTTCTGGGAAAATTGGAAAACACTAAACAAACAACAACACGAAGAGTTATCTCTCCAAAACGGAGATGTATGGGTAAACCACTTCTCCAATCTTTTTGGCCCTATAACAAAGAACAAACAGCAAAAACATATTTGTATTTATTCAAGGCAGCGGGTACTCTTCCTGGGGTCCAGCAAAATTAAGGCAGTTCTACATTTAAAAAAACATTACAATACATTCATAACAGATTTCACAACACACTAAGTGTGTGCCCTCAGGCACCTACTCCACTACCACATATATACAACACAAAATCCATGTGTACGTGTGTGTATAGTCCGTATGTTATCACGTATCTGTGCCTATGTTTGTGTTGCTTCACAGTCCCTGCCGTTCCATAAGGTGTATTTGTATCTGTTTTTTAAATCTAATTTTACTGCTGGCATGAGTTACCTGATGTGGAATAGAGTTCCATGTAGTAATGGCTCTATGTAGTACTGTGCCCCTCCCATAGTCTGTTCTGGACTTGGGGACTGTGAAGAGACCTCTGGTGGCATGTCTTATGGGGTATGCATGGGTGTCTGAGCTGTGTGCCAGTAGTTCAAACAGACAGCACGGTGCTTTGTTGGCTCTCTGTGTACTTCCAAGGGCCAGCCGTGCTGCCCTGTTCTGAGCTAATTGTAATTTTCCTAAGTCCCTCTTTGTGGCACCTGATCACACGACTGAACAGTAGTCCAGGTGTGACAAAACTAGGGCCTGTAGGACCTGCCTTGTTGATAGTGTTGTTAAGAAGGTAGAGCAGCGCTTTATTATGGACAGACTTCTCCCCATCTTAGCTACTGTTATATCAATATGTTTTGACCATGACAGTTTACAATCCAGGGTTACTCCAAGCAGTTTAGTCACCTAAACTTGCTCAATTCCACATTATTTATTACAATATTTAGTTGAGGTTTAGGGTTGTCCCAAATACACTGCTTTTAGTTTTTGAAATATTTAGGACTAACTTATTCCTTGCCACCAACTCTTAAACTAACTGCAGCTCTTTGTTAAGTGTTGCAGTCATTTCAGTTGCTGTAGTAGCTGACGTGTATAACGTTGAGTCATCCGCATACATAGACACTCTGGCTTTACGCAAAGCCAGTGGGATGTCATTAGTAAAGATTGAAAAAAAGGAATTGGCCTAGACAGCTACCCTGGGGAATTCCTGATTCTACCTGGATTATGTTGGAGAGGCTTCCATTAAAGAACACCCTCTGTGTTCTGTTAGACAGGTAACTCTTTATCCACAATATAGCAGGGGGTGTAAAGCCATAACACATAAGTTTTTCCAGCAGCAGACTATGATTGATAATGTCAAAAGCCGCAATGAAGTCTAACAAAACAGCTCCCACAATCTTTTTATCATCAATTTCTCTCAGCCAATCATCAGTCTTTTGTGTAAGTGCTGTGCTTGTTGAATGTCCTGCCTTATAAGCGTGCTGAAAGTCTGTTGTTAATTTATTTACTGTAAAATAGCATTGTATCTGGTCAAACACAATTTTTTCCAATAGTTTACTAAGGGTTGGTAACAGGCTGATTGGAGCTTTACTGTTCTTAGGTAGCGTACATGACCAAATACACATCTTAGAATCAACCATTAAAGACCAGAACCCACTGGATTCTCCAACTACAGGACAAAATATAAACCCTCCAACCCAAAAAGGCCTGTGGTGTTGATGGTATCCTCAATGAAATGATAAAATATACAGACCATAAATTCCAATTCGCTATACTTAAACTCTTTAACATAATCCTTAGCTCTTGCATCTTCCCCAATATTTGGAACCAAGGACTGATCACCCCAATCCACAAAAGTGGAGACAAATTTGACCCCAATAACAACCGTGGGATATGCGTCAACAGCAACCTTGGGAAAATCCTCTGCATTATCATTAACAGCAGACTCGTACATTTCCTCAGTGAAAACAATGTACTGGGCAAATGTCAAATTGGCTGTTTACCAAATTATCGTATGACAGACCACATATTTAGACAACCTCTCTCTGAACGCGATCAAGACAAAGGAGATGATCATGGACTACAGGAAAAGGAGGGCCGAACATGCCGACGGGGCTGTAGTGGAACAGGTTGAGAGTTTCAAGCTCCTTGGTGTCCACATCAGCAACAAACTATCATGGTCCAAACACACCAAGACAGTCGTGAAGAGGGCACGACAAAGCCTATTCCCCCTCAGGAGACTGAAAAGATTTGGCATGGGTCCTCAGATCCTCAAAAGGTTCTACAGCTGCACCATCGAGAGCATCCTGACTGGTTGCATCACCGCCTGGTATGGCAACTGCTCGGCATTCGACCGTAAGGCGCTGCAGAGGGTAGTGCGTACAGCCCAGTACATCACTGGGGCCAAGCTTCCTGCCTTCTAGGACCTTTATACCAGGCGGTGTCAGAGGAAGGCCCCCAAGTCATAGACTGTTCTCTCTGCTACCGCACGGCAAGCGATACCGGAGCACCAAGTCTAGGTCCAAAAGGCTCCTTAACAGCTTCTATGCCCAAGCCATAAGACTGCTGAATAATTAATCAAATGGTCACCCAGACTATTTGCATTGACCCCCCCCCCCAACCCCCACCCCCCCACCCCCTTTGTTTTTACACTGCTGCTACTCACTGTTTATTATCTATGGATAGTCACTTTACCCCTACCTACATGTACACATTACCTCGACTAACCTGTACCCCGCACATTGACTCGGTACCGGTACCCCCTGTATATAGCCTTGTTATTGTTATTTTATTGTGATACTTTTTCTTTTCTTTTTTACTTTAGTTTATTTAGTAAATATTTTCTTAACTCTATTTCTTGAACTGGATTGTTGGTTAAGGGCTTGTAAATAAGCATTTCACTGTAAGGTCTACACCTGTTGTATAATTGACAAATACAATTTAATGCGAATAAACTTTCCCAGCATTACCCCTGAACCTGTATAAGCACACATTAGCAACAGCTGATCTGGTGCTGTGATTGTGTGCATCCCTAATTAAAAAAAAGTAATCAGTTAGATATCTGGGCGCAGAACCATAAATGCTCCTGTAAACCAAACCCAGTCTAACCTGGGACACCCTCAACAGGCTGCCAGTTGAGTTCCTGAAAGCAGCTCCTGCCTATGTGAGTACGTGGACTCACCTCCAACACTGCCCTGATCAGCTTATTCTGGGCTATCTGGAGCTTCCCCTTCAGAAGCTTAGATAAGCCCCCAAACCAGGAAGTACTAGCATAGTCAAAATGGCATTGAATAAGGGCAGTGGCTAGCACTTTAATGGAGTCCTTATCAAGCAGCTTGGACTTTCCAGCCAAAAACTTACTCCTGGCATTAACCTTCCCTAGCACACCTCCAAAGCTTCCATCAAGGATGCATCCCAGGTAGCTAACATAGGTTTTTGTAGTCAGCACCTCACCCCCTAACTCCACTCTGATTTCAGAGGACCTACACAATTTAGGTCTGGACCCAAAAATAATTGCCTCAGTTTTACCTAAGTGCAGAGATGGCTTATTATCTCCAAGCCATTTGCTAATGTTAGTAAGCTCTGTGCTAAGTATGCTCGCCAACATAGTTTTACTTTTGTGAGACACCAGAAGTGTAGAGTCATCCACATATAGGAAAAGACGACAAGAACAAGCATCTTTCATATCGTTAATATACAGTAAAAACAGTAGAGGCCCAAGCACGCTCCCCTGCGGAACGCCACAACTCATTGGTTTTGCCTGAGACAGTGAACCATTAACCTCTACTACTTGCTCTCTACCTGATAAATAGGACTTTACCCAGCCTAGAGGGATACTGCTTAACCCCAGTGCCTCCAGTTTGGAGATTAGGAGACAGTGATTAACTGTATCAAAGGCCTTCTGTAGGTCAAGCATCACCATTACGCAGAGATTTCCCTCATCAATCTCTTTCCTGATGAAGTCACTCAAGTAAAGTAGACATGAATTAGTGGAGTATGTTTTTCTAAAAAGAAGGAAAAAAAATAGGAAAAAATAGCATTTACAGTGGGGGAAAAAAGTATTTAGTCAGCCACCAATTGTGCATGTTCTCCCACTTAAAAAGATGAGAGAGGCCTGTAATTTTCATCATAGGTACACGTCAACTATGACAGACAAAATGAGAAAAAAAAATCCAGAAAATCACATTGTAGGATTTTTTTATGAATTTATTTGCAAATTATGGTGGAAAATAAGTATTTGGTCAATTACAAAAGTTTCTCAATACTTTGTTATATACCCTTTGTTGGCAATGGCACAGGTCAAACGTTTTCTGTAAGTCTTCACAAGGTTTTCACACACTGTTGCTGGTATTTTGGCCCATTCCGCCATGCAGATCTTCTCTAGAGCAGTGATGTTTTGGGGCTGTCGCTGGGCAACACAGACTTTCAACTCCCTCCAAAGATTTTCTATGGGGTTGAGATCTGGAGACTGGCTAGGCCACTCCAGGACCTTGAAATGCTTCTTACGAAGCCACTCCTTCGTTGCCCGGGCGGTGTGATTGGGATCATTGTCATGCTGAAAGACCCAGCCACGTTTCATCTTCAATGACCTAGCTGATGGAAGGAGGTTTTCACTCAAAATCTCACAATACATGGCCCCATTCATTCTTTCCTTTACACGGATCAGTCGTCCTGGTCCCTTTACAGAAAAACAGCCCCAAAGCATGATGTTTCCACCCCTATGCTTCACAGTAGGTATGGTGTTCTTTGGATGCAACTCAGCATTCTTTGTCCTCCAAACACGACGAGTTGAGTTTTTACCAAAAAGTTCTATTTTGGTTTCATCTGACCATATGACATTCTCCCAATCTTCTTCTGGATCATCCAAATGCACTCTAGCAATCTTCAGACGGGCCTGGACATGTACTGGCTTAAGCAGGGGGACACGTCTGGCACTGCAGGATTTGAGTCCCTGGCGGCGTAATGTGTTACTGATGGTAGGCTTTGTTACTTTGGTCCCAGCTCTCTGCAGGTCATTCACTAGGTCCCCCCGTGTGGTTCTGGGATTTTTGCTCACCGTTCTTGTGATCATTTTGACCCCACGGGGTGAGATCTTGCGTGGAGCCCCAGATCGAGGGAGATTATCAGTGGTCTTGTATGTCTTCCATTTCCTAATAATTACTCCCACAGTTGATTTCTTCAAACCAAGCTGCTTACCTATTGCAGATTCAGTCTTCCCAGCCTGGTGCAGGTCTACAATTTTGTTTCTGGTGTCCTTTGACAGCTCTTTGGTCTTGGCCATAGTGGAGTTTGGAGTGTGACTGTTTGAGGTTGTGGACAGGTGTCTTTTATACTGATAACAAGTTCAAACAGGTGCCATTAATACAGGTAACGAGTGGAGGACAGAGGAGCCTCTTAAAGAAGAAGTTACAGGTCTGTGAGAGCCAGAAATCTTGCTTGTTTGTAGGTGACCAAATACTTATTTTCCACCATAATTTGCAAATAAATTCATTAAAAATCCTACAATGTGATTTTCAGGATTTTATTTTCTCAATTTGTCTGTCATAGTTGACGTGTACCTATGATGACAATTACAGGCCTCTCTCATCTTTTTAAGTGGGAGAACTTTCACAATTGGTGGCTGACTAAATACTTTTTCCCCCACTGTAAGCTCTGCTAGCATACTGGTTATTTTGGCTGTTGCTACCTTTGCAAAATAAAAATAGTGGTCAAGTTCCTGAGGTTCAAGGACAAGGTAGCTGTTCTGGAAATAGCCAAGAACTTGAGAGGAACGTATATCTTTCTCAACGTTGGACTATCCTGAAGCTGTGCGCCAGAAGAGGAAAGAACTTATCGCAGCCATGAAAGATGCCAAAGCACATGAGGAAATTGCTTGCATCTGCTATGACAGGCTCATTGTCCACCCTCCCTCCCAGAAGCCTGGAAGGGATGAGAGAGCCAAGCCTATGGGTTCATAGCTTCAACCCCGCAGCAGCACACACACACACACACACCAACTGATTAATGGACTGCTGAATGTATATATTTTACCCTTGCTTTGTTTGCTCTTTTCAGTTTATATTAGGAGACAGTGGTTGTCACCTGTTCCAGTCCTGTGGGCTTCACTCCACCTCAATCTTCCTGTGGTCCATCTTCAATTTCTCAGAGAGCATTTCTGTCACGGTTTCGGCCGAGGCTGCTTCTCCTCCTTGTTCGGGCAGGCTTCGGCGGTCGTCGTCTCCGGAGTACTAGCTGCCACCGTTCTATGTTTCGATGTTCGTTTGGTTTGGTCTGTTTGTACACCTGTTCTTTGTTAGTGTTGATTATGTGCCCTATAAGTTCTCTTAGGTTTTGTCATGTGTTGTGTGTAATTGTTTCGTGTCAGCTAGGCGTCAGTTTGTTCTCACTCATTCTGTTTTGTTTTGAGAGAGTGTCCGCACTGTGTGCGCAGTTTGGGTTACGCACTGTTTTCTGTGTGGGTAATTTTTCTCTTGCCCTCCGGCTGGGATTTTGCCGTGAGTCTTTTGTATTGTTTGATCCTCACTAAAGACTGTTGAAGAGCCTCTGTTGTCCTGCGCTTGATTTCTGCACCACATCTACGCTCAGCCCTTGACAGAATTACACACCAAACATGGAATCAGCAGGAGCCGCCTCATCTGTCGAGGCAATCGAGGAGCGCCTTCGCGGACAGGATCAAAAGATCAGCTGGATTGGGAACTCTCTCGAGGGGGTGGTGGAGACCCTCCGTAGATGGGAGACCGGTGGGGCTCCCACGCATCCACTCATCGCACCATCGCCATCAGCCAGTCCGCCTGTTCAACTTCCGGAACCCAGTGAGATTCGGCTCTCGCTCCCGAGGGCGTATGATGGCACCGCTGCCGGGTGTCAGGGTTTCCTTCTACAAGTCGAACTTTACCTAGCCACTGTACACCCGGTGCCCTCGGGATACGAGAGCGTTTCCGCCCTCATCTCCTGTCTCACCGGCAAGGCGTTGGAATGGGCCAACGCCGAATGGAGGAGGATAGACGCCGCTACTATCACATATGCGGAATTCTCCCGCCGCTTCCGGACTGTGTTCGACCATCCACCAGAGGGGAAAGCGGCGGGGGAGCGTCTGTTCTACCTCCGGCAGGGGATGAGGAGTGCCCAAGATTTTGCACTGGAGTTCCGGACTCTAGCGGCTGATGCAGGGTGGAATGAGCGGGCCCTCATAGACCACTTTCGCTGCAGCCTCAGGGAGGACGTCCGTAGAGAGTTGGCCTGCAGGGACACCACTCTCACCTTTGACCAACTGGTGGACATGGCAATTCGCCTAGACACCCTGCTGGCCACCCGCGGACGCCCTGGGGGGGGGGGGGGGGTCGCCCATTCCACCCTCCAGCACCTCCGAGTCGAGTCCCATAGAGCTCGGGGGGGCTGGCGCTAGAGAACGGAGGAGAGGGAGTTCGAGGGGGGCCGTCCCCTGCACCAACTGTGGCCGTGGAGGACACACTGCAGCCAGGTGCTGGGGAGGGTCTCCTGAGGGACGAGATGGCAGGCCACGCGCTGGGGAGTCCTTCCTGGTGAGTAGGCGCCCCACTTACCCAGAGCTCTCTGTCGTGCACATAACCATACCTGTTTGTTTTTTACAGGTTGCACCTCGTTCCCAGCATAAGGCGCTAGTAGATTCAGGCGCGGCTGGGAATTTTGTAGATCGTAAGTTTTGTAAAGAGTTAGGGATTCCTCTCCTTCCTGTTAAAGATCCCTTCCCTGTACATGCCCTAGATAGCCGTCCGTTGGGATCGGGGTTGATTAGGGAGGTCACAGCGCCACTTAGGATGGAGACGCAGGGGGGTCATGAGGAAACGATTCAGCTATACCTGATTGACTCTCCTGCGTATCCGGTGGTGCTGGGGCTTCCCTGGTTGATTACTGATGATCCCACTATTTCGTGGCGAGAGAGGGCTCTTAAGGGGTGGTCTGCCCAGTGTGAGGGGCGATGTCTGGGTGTTTCTGTAGGGGCGACCTCGGTGGAGAGTCCAAACCAAGTGCCCGCATTGCACATTCCCCCCGAGTATGAGGATCTGGCAGTCATGTTTAGCAAGGCGAGGGCGGAGCGATTACCACCTCATAGACAGGGGGATTGTGCGATAGATCTCCAGGCAGGAGCTGCGCTCCCGCGGAGCCATGTGTATCCGTTGTCGCAAGAGGAGAAGAGAGCTATGGAGACATACATAGCTGAGTCTCTGAGACAGGGATACATACGGCCCTCCACTTCCCCTGCGTCCTCAAGCTTCTTTTTTGTGAAGAAGAAAGATGGAGGTTTGCGCCCGTGTATTGATTACCGTGGTCTCAATCAGATTACTGTAAAATACAGTTATCCACTCCCTCTGATTGCGACTATGACGGAGTCATTACACGGGGCAAGGTTCTTCACAAAATTGGACCTCAGGAGCGCCTACAACTTGGTGCGCATTAGGGAGGGCGATGAATGGAAGACAGCATTTAGTACCACCTCGGGTCATTACGAGTATCTCGTCATGCCATACGGTTTAATGAATGCTCTGTCAGTCTTCCAATCCTTTGTGGATGAGATTTTCCGAGACATGCAGGGACAGGGGGTGGTCGTGTATATAGACGATATTCTGGTGTACAGTTCTACCCGAGCCGAGCATGTAGCCCTGGTGTGCCGAGTATTGAGGAGACTGTTGGAGCACGACCTGTATGTCAAGGCAGAGAAATGTCTGTTTTTCCAGGAGTCGGTCTCCTTTTTGGGTTATCAGTTGTCTGCGTCAATGGTGAAGATGGAGGTTGACCGTGTGTCAGCCGTGCGTAATTGGCAAACCCCAACCACAGTTAAAGAGGTGCAGCAGTTCTTGGGGTTTGCGAATTACTACCAGAGGTTTTTCCGGGGTTTTGGACAGGTGGCAGCTCCCATCACGTCCCTTCTGAAGGGGGGTCCGGTGCGCTTGCGGTGGTCAGTTGAAGCGGACAGGGCTTTTGGGAGACTGAAGGACCTGTTTACTTCAGCGCCGGTGCTGGCGCACCCGGATCCCGCTTTACCATTCCAAGTGGAGGTGGACGCGTCAGAAGCCGGTATCGGAGCCGTTCTCTCGCAACGGTCCGGCACGCCACCTAAACTCCGCCCCTGTGCCTTTTACTCGAAAAAGCTCAGTCCGGCGGAGCGAAATTATGACGTAGGGGACAGGGAGCTGTTAGCCGTGGTACAAGCCCTAAAGGTGTGGAGGCATTGGCTTGAGGGGGCTCAACACCCTTTTCTCATTTTGACTGACCACCGTAATCTGGAATACATTCGGGCAGCTAGGAGACTAAATCCTCGCCAGGCGCGGTGGACTATGTTTCTAGCCAGGTTCGTGTTTAAGATCACTTACATTCCTGGGTCCCAGAACGGAAAGGCAGACGCCCTGTCTCGGCGGTATGACACAGAGGAGAGGTCCGTTGAGCCCACTCCCATACTACCGAAGTCTTGTTTGGTGGCACCGGTGGTGTGGGAGGTCGATACTGAAATCGAGCGGGCGTTACGTACCGACCCTAGTCCTCCCCAGTGTCCGGTGGGTCGGACGTACGTTCCGCTCAAGGTTCGGGATCGACTCATTTATTGGGCTCACACGTCACCCTCCTCTGGCCATCCAGGTATTGGTCGGACAGTGCACTGCCTTAGCACGAAGTACTGGTGGCCAACGTTAGCCAGGGATGTGAGGGTTTATGTTTCCTCCTGCTCGGTGTGTGCCCAGTGTAAGGCGCCTAGACATTTGCCCAGGGGTAAGTTCCAACCCCTGCCCGTTCCACAACGACCCTGGTCGCACCTCTCGGTGGATTTTGTTACAGACCTTCTCCCCTCACAGGGGAATACCACCATTCTGGTCGTGGTGGGCCGGTTCTCGAAGGCCTGTCGTCTCCTTCCCATGCCGGGTCTCCCTACTGCCCTACAGACCGCTGAGGCACTATTCACCCACGTCTTCCGGCATTACGGGGTACCCGACGATATAGTGTCTGATCAAGGCCCCCAATTTACCTCCAGATTCTGGAGAGCTTTCATGGAGCGCTTGGGGGTTTCGGTTAGCCTTACCTCGGGGTACCACCCGGAGAGCAATGTGCAGGTCGAACGTGTGAACCAGGATGTGGGTAGGTTTCTGAGGTCATATTGCCAGGGCCGGCCGGAGGTGTGGGCGAGGTATGTTCCCTGGGCCGAGATGGCACAGAACTCTCTCCGCCACTCCTCCACCAAACTAACTCTGTTCCAGTGTGTTTTAGGATACCAGCCGGCTCTGGCACCTTGGCATCAGAGCCAGATCGAGGCCCCTGCGGTGGATGAGTGGGTGCGGCGCTCGGAGGATACGTGGAACGCTGCTCACGTCCATCTGCAGCGGGCCATCCGTCAACAGAAGACGAGCGCCGACCTCCACCGCAGTGAGGGACCGGTGTACGCACCGGGAGATCGGGTCTGGCTCTCGACCAGAAACCTGCCCCTCCGCCTGCCCTGCCGGAAGCTGGGTCGGCGGTTTGTGGGGCCTTTTAAAGTCCTGAGGAGGTTGAACGAGGTGTGTTACAGGTTACAATTGCCTATTGATTACAAGAATATTAACCCCTCGTTCCATGTGTCTCTCCTCAGGCCGGTGGTAGCTGGTCCACTCCAGGACTTTGAGATAGAGGAGACTCCTCCGCCCCCGCTGGACATCGAAGGGGCTCCGGCGTACACTGTTCGGTCCATCCTGGATTCGAGACGCCGGATGGGGGGGCTCCAATATCTCGTGGAGTGGGAGGGGTACGGCCCGGAGGAGCGGTGCTGGGTTCCGAGGAGGGACATCTTAGACCCGTCTCTTCTGACCGAGTTCCATCGTGGTCATCCTACGCGCCCTGCTCCGCGTTCGCCTGGTCGTCCTCGAGGCCGGGGTCGGCGCATGTCTGGAGCCGCGTGTCAAGGGGGGGGGGGTACTGTCACGGTTTCGGACGAGGCTGCTTCTCCTCCTTGTTCGGGCAGGCTTCGGCGGTCGTCGTCTCCGGAGTACTAGCTGCCACCGTTCTATGTTTCGATGTTCGTTTGGTTTGGTCTGTTTGTACACCTGTTCTTTGTTAATGTTGATTATGTGCCCTATAAGTTCTCTTAGGTTTTGTCATGTGTTGTGTGTAATTGTTTCGTGTCAGCTAGGCGTCAGTTTGTTCTCTCTCGTTCTGTTTTGTTTTGAGAGAGTGTCCGCACTGTGTGCGCAGTTTGGGTTACGCACTGTTTTCTGTGTGCGTAATTTTTCGCTTGCCCTCCGGCTGGGATTTTGCCGTGAGTCTTTTGTATTGTTTGATCCTCACTAAAGACTGTTGAAAAGCCTCTGTTTGTCCTGCGCTTGATTTCTGCACCACATCTACGCTCAGCCCTTGACAATTTCCCTCACTTTGTCCTCAGATTCTGCAATTCCTTTCACAACCATGTTGTTACACCTTGATTGTCTGATTTATCCATCATTGTTATCATGGATTCACACACAGAACTGATGTTCTCTCTCAATGACTTACAGATTGCTGTAATCTGGCCGTTCTCCTGTTTCAACTCATCGAGCTGACCCTGGGAGAACTGCAAACTGTTCTTTAGGTACTGGACCTCTCTGGTCAGGTCGTCCATTATTTTATTAGTCGAATCCACCAGTATTTGGACAAAGCACTTGGCTCTGTCATATCTTCACATGGTCTCTCCTATCATTGCTACACAGACTACACACAATTAATTTTCTCCTTTCCCCCTTCTGATAACCAGGTGGCGAATCGCATCTCTGCATGTCTGGCAGACATATCAGTGTGGATGACGGATCACCACCTCAAGCTGAACCTCGGCAAGACGGAGCTGCTCTTCCTCCCGGGGAAGGACTGCCCGCTCCATGATCTCGCCATCACGGTTGACAACTCCATTATGTCCTCCTCCCAGAGTGCAAAGAACCTTGGCGTGACCCTGGACAACACCCTGTCGTTCTCCGCTAACATCAAAGCGGTGACCCAATCCTGCAGGTCCCCGGAGTACTAGCTGCCACCGATCTATGTTTCATGTTCGTTTGGTTTTGTCTTGATGTTGTACACCTGTGTCTAGTTAGTCCTCGTTAGTGTCCTATTTAGTTCTCGTTGTGTGTGTTTGGTGTTGTGTGTGATTGCTCCTCTGTTTGGTGTTCTGAGCTACGTATCTTCCCTCCGTTGTTTGGAGAGGTTTTCGCACATGTTAGTGCGCCTTTTGTTTGACGCCTGTGTGCGCCTTTATTTCGCCTCCGGGCTTATGGTTCTCGTGTACTACGTGAATAACTCACTAAAGTCTTTTGGACTAAGCTTCTGCGTCCTGCGCTTGATTCCTGCACCACACCCACCTTCAACACCCCTGACAGAATCACACACCTTAATGAATGGAATCAGCAGGAGCAACAGTCACGCCTGAGTCGCTGGAGGAGCATGTCCGCGGCCAGGACGACCAGATACGACAACTGGGGACCGCTCTACAGGACGTCATCAACACCCTGCACCGATGGGAGTCCAGAGGGGTACCCACACCTCCACCTACCCTGCCACCCCCATCGGCCGGTCCACCAGTCCCAGGTCCGGAACCCAGTGGGATTCGGCTCTCGCTCCCGAGGGCGTATGACGGAACAGCTGCCGGGTGTCAGGGGTTCCTCCTGCAGGTGGAGCTTTACCTGGCCACTGTACACCCGGTGCCCTCGGGACACGAGAGCGTTTCCGCCCTCATCTCCTGTCTCACGGGCAAGGCGTTGGAATGGGCCAACGCAGAGTGGAGGAGGATGGACGACACCACAATCTCCTACGCCGAGTTCTCCCGTCACTTCAAGGCCGTGTTCGACCATCCACCTGAGGGCAAAGCGGCGGGGGAGCGTCTAGTCCACCTGAGACAGGGGAGGAGGAGCGCACAGGCGTTCGTGCTGGAGTTCCGGACTCTAGCGGCAGACGCAGGGTGGAATGAACGGGCCCTCATCGACCATTTTCGATGTAGCCTACGGGAGGACGTTCAACGTGAGTTGGCCTGCAGGGATACCAATTTCACCTTCGACCAGTTGGTCGATATGTCCATCCGTCTGGACACCCTGCTGGCCACCCGTGGACGTCCCGAGTGGGGTCCGTCCATTCCACCCTCCAGCACCTCCGAGCCGAGCCCTATGGAGCTCGGGGGTGCTGGCGCTAGAGAAAGGAGGAGGAGGAGACCGAGGGGGCCTGTCCCCTTCACCAAGTGCGGTCGTGGAGGGCACACTGCGGCCAGGTGCTGGGGAGGGTTCCCCGAGGGAGGAGACAACAGGCCACGCACTGGGGAGCCCTCCCAGATGAGTAGACGCCCCACTTACCCAGAGCTCTCTGTTGCGCACTTTTGTATACCTGTTTGTTTTCCACAGGTTGCACCTCATTCCCAGCATAAGGCGCTAGTAGATTCAGGCGCAGCTGGGAATTTTGTTGATCGGAAGTTTTGTTTAGATTTAGGGATCCCTCTCCTACCTGTTGACAAACCTTTTCCCGTTCATGCTTTAGATAGCCGCCCGTTGGGGTCGGGGTTGATCAGGGAAGTCACAGCGCCACTTAGGATGTGTGCGCAGGGGGGTCATGAAGAGACTATACAGTTGTATCTGATCGACTCTCCTGCGTACCCGGTGGTGCTGGGAATTCCCTGGTTAAGCACCCATAACCCTGCTATTTCGTGGCAACAGAGGGCTCTCAATGGGTGGTCTGCTCAGTGTGAGGGGCGATGTCTGGGTGTTTCCGTAGGGGCGACTTCGGTGGAAAGTCCAAACCAAGTGCCCGCACTGCACATTCCGCCTGAATATGGGGATTTAGCTCTCGTGTTTAGTAAAGCTAGGGCGACGCAATTGCCTCCTCATAGACAGGGGGATTGTGCGATTGATCTCCAGGCAGGAGCAGCGCTCCCACGGAGCCACGTGTATCCTTTGTCTCAAGAGGAGAGAAAAGCTATGGAAACTTACATAGCCGAATCTTTGAGACAGGGATACATACGGCCCTCCACTTCTCCCGCCTCCTCAAGCTTCTTTTTTGTGAAGAAAAAAGATGGAGGGTTGAGCCCGTGCATCGATTACCGTGGTCTCAATCAGATTACTGTGAAATACAGTTATCCACTCCCTCTGATTGCGACCATGACGGAGTCATTGCATGGAGCGCGGTTTTTCACAAAACTGGATCTCAGGAGCGCTTATAACTTGGTGCGCATTAGGGAGGGCGACGAATGGAAAACAGCGTTTAGTACCACGTCAGGTCATTTCGAGTATCTTGTCATGCCATATGGGTTGATGAATGCTCCATCAGTCTTCCAATCCTTCGTAGATTACATTTTCCGGGATATGCAGGGGCAAGGGGTGGTCGTGTACATTGATGACATTCTAGTGTACTCGTCTACCTGAGTCGAGCATGTAGCCCTGGTGCGTCGTGTATTGAGGAGGCTGTTGGAGCACGACCTATATGTCATGGCAGAGAAATGTCTGTTTTTCCAGGAGTCGGTCTCCTTTTTGGGGTATCGGTTGTCCGCGTCAGGGGTGAGAATGGAGGTGGATCGTGTGTCCGCTGTGCGTAATTGGCAAACCCCAACCACTGTCAAAGATGTGCAGCAGTTCTTGGGCTTTGCGAATTACTACCGGAGGTTTATCCGGGATTTTGGACAGGTGGCAGCTCCCATCACGTCCCTTCTGAAAGGGGGTCCGGTGCGCCTTCAGTGGTCAGCTGATGCGGACAGGGCTTTTAGGAGACTGAAGGACCTGTTTACGTCGGCTCCGGTGCTGGCGCATCCGGACCCCGCATTACCCTTTCAGGTCGAGGTGGACGCGTCTGAGGCCGGTATATTGGCCGTTCTCTCTCAACGGTCCGGCACGCCACCTAAACTCCGCCCCTGTGGTTTTTACTCTAAAAAGCTCAGCCCGGCGGAGCGTAATTATGACGTCGGGGACAGGGAGCTGTTAGCTGTAGTTCAGGCCCTTAAGGTGTGGAGGCATTGGCTTGAGGGGGCTCAACACCATTTCCTCATTTTGACTGACCATCGCAACCTGGAGTACATCCGGGCAGCGAGGAGACTGAACCCTCGCCAGGCTCGATGGAGTATGTTTCTCACCAGGTTCGTATTTAAAATCATGTACATCCCTGGGTCCCAGAATGGTAAGGCAGATGCGCTGTCCCGGCGGTATGACACGGAGGAGAGGTCCGTTGAGCCTACTCCCATACTACCGGAGTCTTGTCTTGTGGCACCGGTGGTGTGGGAGGTCGATGCCGAAATCGAGCGAGCGTTGCGTACCAACCCCAGCCCTCCACAGTGTCCTGAGGGTCGGAAGTACGTTCCGCTCGAGATTCGGGATCGACTCATTTACTGGGCTCACACGTCACCCTCCTCTGGACATCCGGGTATTGGCCGGACAGTGCATTGTCTTAGCACTAAATACTGGTGGCCCACGTTAGCCAGGGATGTGAGGGTTTATGTCTCCTCCTGCTCGGTGTGCGCCCAGTGTAAGGCGCCCAGACACCTGCCCAGGGGTAAGTTACAACCCCTGCCCGTTCCACAACGACCATGGTCCCACCTCTCGGTGGATTTTGTGACAGACCTTCCCCTCTCTCAGGGGAATACCACCATCCTGGTCGTTGTGGACCGGTTCTCTAAGGTCTGTCGTCTTCTCCCTATGTCGGGTCTTCCTACTGCCCTACAAACCGCAGAGGCCCTATTTACCCACGTCTTCCGGCATTACGGGGTACCCAAGGATATAGTGTCTGATCGAGGCCCCCAGTTTACCTCCCGAGTATGGAGAGCGTTCATGGAGCGTTTGGGGGTCTCGGTGAGCCTTACCTCAGGGTACCACCCGGAGAGTAACGGGCAGGTAGAACGAGTCAACCAGAATGTGGGTAGGTTTCTGAGGTCGTATTGCCAGGACCGGCCTGAGGAGTGGGCTCGGTACATTCCCTGGGCCGAGATGGCCCAGAACTCTCTCCGCCACTCCTCTACCAACCTAACCCCCTTCCAATGTGTGTTAGGTTACCAGCCGGTTCTGGCACCTTGGCAGCAGAGCCAGATCGAGGCCCCTGCGGTGGATGATTGGATGAGGCGCTCGGAGGAGACGTGGAACGCTGCACACGTCCACCTGCAGCGGGCCATCCGTCGTCACAAGGCGAGCGCCGATCTCCACCGCAGTGAGGGGCCGGTGTACGCACCCGGAGATCGAGTCTGGCTCTCTACCAGAAACCTACCCCTCCGCCTGCCCTGCCGGAAGCTGGGTCGGCGGTTTGTGGGGCCTTTTAAAGTCCTGAGAAGATTGAACGAGGTGTGTTATAGGTTACATCTGCCTGTTGAATATAAGAATATTAACCATCTGTTGCTGCAGGAGTCAACTGTCTAGAACAACTGACAGGTCCTCTGTCACTGCAGGAGTCAACTGTCTAGAACAACTGACAGGTCCTCTGTCGCTGCAGGAGTCAACTGTCTCGAACAACTGACAGGTCCTCTCCTCTGTCTCTGCAGGAGTCAAATGTCTAGAACAACTGACAGGTCCTCTGTCGCTGCAGGAGTCAGTCAAGAACAACTGACAGGTCCTCTGTCGCTGCAGGAGTCAACTGTCTAGAACAACTGACAGGTCCTCTGTTGCTGCAGGAGTCAACTGTCTAGAACAACTGACAGGTCCTCTGTCGTTGCAGGAGTCAGTCTAGAACAACTGACAGGTCCTCTCCTCTGTCGCTGCAGGAGTCAACTGTCTAGAACAACTGACAGGTCCTCTGTCGCTGCAGGAGTCAACTGTCTAGAACAACTGACAAGTCCTCTGTCTCTGTTCATATCGCTACAGGAGTCAACTGTCTAGAACAACTGACAGGTCTTCTGTTGCTGCAGGAGTCAACTGTCTCGAACAACTGACAGGTCCTCTGTTGCTGCAGGAGTCAACTGTCTAGAACAACTGACAGGTCCTCTGTTGCTGCAGGAGTCAACTGTCTCGAACAACTGACAGGTCCTCTGTCACTGCAGGAGTCAACTGTCTCGAACAACTGACAGGTCCTCTGTTGCTGCAGGAGTCAACTGTCTAGAACAAATGACATGTCCTCTGTCGCTGCAGGAGTCAGTCTAGAAACACTGACAGGTCCTCTGTCTCTGTTCATATCGCTACAGGAGTCAACTGTCTAGAACAACTGACAGGTCCTCTGTTGCTGCAGGAGTCAACTGTCTCGAACAACTGACAGGTCCTCTCCTCTGTCACTGCAGGAGTCAACTGTCTCGAACAACTGACAGGTCCTCTGTCGCTGCAGGAGTCAACTGTCTCGAACAACTGACAGGTCCTCTGTCACTGCAGGAGTCAACTGTCTCGAACAACTGACAGGTCCTCTGTCGCTGCAGGAGTCAACTGTCTCGAACAACTGACAGGTCCTCTGTTGCTGCAGGAGTCAACTGTCTAGAACAACTGACAGGTCCTCTGTTGCTGCAGGAGTCAACTGTCTCGAACAACTGACAGGTCTTCTGTTGCTGCAGGAGTCAACTGTCTCGAACAACTGACAGGTCCTCTGTTGCTGCAGGAGTCAACTGTCTCGAACAACTGACAGGTCTTCTGTTGCTGCAGGAGTCAACTGTCTCGAACAACTGACAGGTCCTCTGTTGCTGCAGGAGTCAACTGTCTCGAACAACTGACAGGTCCTCTGTTGCTGCAGGAGTCAACTGTCTAGAACAACTGACAGGTCCTCTGTTGCTGCAGGAGTCAACTGTCTCGAACAACTGACAGGTCCTCTGTTGCTGCAGGAGTCAACTGTCTAGAACAACTGACAGGTCCTCTGTTGCTGCAGGAGTCAACTGTCTCAAACAACTGACAGGTCCTCTGTCACTGCAGGAGTCAACTGTCTCGAACAACTGACAGGTCCTCTGTTGCTGCAGGAGTCAACTGTCTCGAACAACTGACAGGTCCTCTGTCGCTGCAGGAGTCAACTGTCTAGAACAACTGACATGTCCTCTGTCACTGCAGGAGTCAGTCTAGAACAACTGACAGGTCCTCTGTCTCTGTTCATATTGCTACAGGAGTCAACTGTCTAGAACAACTGACAGGTCCTCTGTCGCTACAGGAGCCAACTGTTTAGAACAACTGACAGGTCCTCTGTTGCTGCAGGAGTAAACTGTCTCGAACAACTGACAGGTCCTCTCCTCTGTCACTGCAGGAGTCAACTGTCTCGAACAACTGACAGGTCCTATGTCGCTGCAGGAGTCAACTGTCTCTAACAACTGACAGGTCCTCTGTCACTGCAGGAGTCAACTGTCTCGAACAACTGACAGGTCCTCTGTCGCTGCAGGAGTCAACTGTCTAGAACAACTGACAGGTCCTCTGTTGCTGCAGGAGTCAACTGTCTAGAACAACTGACAGGTCCTCTGTTGCTGCAGGAGTCAACTGTCTCGAACAACTGACAGGTCTTCTGTTGCTGCAGGAGTCAACTGTCTCGAACAACTGACAGGTCCTCTGTTGCTGCAGGAGTCAACTGTCTCGAACAACTGACAGGTCTTCTGTTGCTGCAGGAGTCAACTGTCTCGAACAACTGACAGGTCCTCTGTTGCTGCAGGAGTCAACTGTCTCGAACAACTGACAGGTCCTCTGTTGCTGCAGGAGTCAACTGTCTAGAACAACTGAAAGGTCCTCTGTTGCTGCAGGAGTCAACTGTCTCGAACAACTGACAGGTCCTCTGTCACTGCAGGAGTCAACTGTCTCGAACAACTGACATGTCCTCTGTCGCTGCAGGAGTCAGTCTAGAACAACTGACAGGTCCTCTGTCTCTGTTCATATCGCTACAGGAGTCAACTGTCTAGAACAACTGACAGGTCCTCTGTTGCTACAGGAGTCAACTGTCTCAAACAACTGACAGGTCCTCTCCTCTGTCACTGCAGGAGTCAACTGTCTCGAACAACTGACAGGTCCTCTGTCGCTGCAGGAGTCAACTGTCTCGAACAACTGACAGGTCCTCTGTTGCTGCAGGAGTCAACTGTCTCGAACAACTGACAGGTTCTCTGTTGCTGCAGGAGTCAACTGTCTCGAACAACTGACAGGTCCTCTGTCACTGCAGGAGTCAACTGTCTCGAACAACTGACAGGTCCTCTGTCGCTGCAGGAGTCAACTGTCTAGAACAACTGACATGTCCTCTGTCGCTGCAGGAGTCAGTCTAGAACAACTGACAGGTCCTCTGTCTCTGTTCATATCGCTACAGGAGTGAACTGTCTAGAACAACTGACAGGTCCTCTGTCGCTACAGGAGTCAACTGTCTAGAACAACTGACATGTCCTCTGTCGCTGCAGGAGTCAGTCTAGAACAACTGACAGGTCCTCTGTCGCTACAGGAGTCAACTGTCTAGAACAACTGACAGGTCCTCTGTCGCTACAGGAGTCAACTGTCTCGAACAACTGACAGGTCCTCTGTCGCTGCAGGAGTCAACTGTCTCGAACAACTGACAGGTCCTCTGTTGCTGCAGGAGTCAACTGTCTCGAACAACTGACAGGTCCTCTGTTGCTGCAGGAGTCAACTGTCTCAAACAACTGACAGGTCCTCTGTTGCTGCAGGAGTCAACTGTCTCGAACAACTGACATGTCCTCTGTTGCTGCAGGAGTCAACTGTCTCGAACAACTGACAGGTCCTCTGTTGCTGCAGGAGTCAACTGTCTCGAACAACTGACAGGTCCTCTGTCGCTGCAGGAGTCAACTGTCTCGAACAACTGACAGGTCCTCTGTTGCTGCAGGAGTCAACTGTCTCGAACAACTGACAGGTCCTCTGTTGCTGCAGGAGTCAACTGTCTCGAACAACTGACAGGTCCTCTGTTGCTGCAGGAGTCAACTGTCTCGAACAACTGACAGGTCCTCTGTTGCTGCAGGAGTCAGTCTAGAACAACTGACAGGTCCTCTGTCGCTGCAGGAGTCTGTCTAGAACAACTGACAGGTCGTCTGTCGCTGCAGGAGTCAACTGTCTAGAACAACTGACAGGTCCTCTGTTGCTGCAGGAGTCAACTGTCTCGAACAACTGACAGGTCCTCTGTTGCTGCAGGAGTCAACTGTCTCGAACAACTGACAGGTCCTCTGTTGCTGCAGGAGTCAACTGTCTCGAACAACTGACAGGTCCTCTGTCACTGCAGGAGTCAACTGTCTCGAACAACTGACAGGTCCTCTGTTGCTGCAGGAGTCAACTGTCTCGAACAACTGACAGGTCCTCTGTCACTGCAGGAGTCAACTGTCTCGAACAACTGACAGGTCCTCTGTCACTGCAGGAGTCAACTGTCTCGAACAACTGACAGGTCCTCTGTCGCTGCAGGAGTCAACTGTCTAGAACAACTGACAGGTCCTCTGTCTCTGTTCATATCGCTACAGGAGTCAACTGTCTAGAACAACTGACAGGTCCTCTGTCGCTGCAGGAGTCAACTGTCTAGAACAACTGACAGGTCCTCTGTCGCTGCAGGAGTCAACTGTCTAGAACAGGGGTGTCAAACTCATTTTAGCTCAGGGGCCACATGGAGGAAAATCTATTCCCAAGTGGGCCGGACCGGAAAAATCATGGTATATATATCTTAAAAACAACAACTTCAGATTGTTTTTTTTTTTTAATACGATCAACATACAACATAAAGCTGGAGCCTGAGGACAGTGTGTCCAGAATAGTACAAGCACAACATCACTATTAATCATAAAACACGTCAAGTTTATTTGAAAATTCTAAAGACAAAGAACACACAAACACACAATGCCTCAGTGATTAACAGAACTGTTTCACAGATCACAGAACTATATCAGGGTGTCATTTCTCAGGCAGAAATGTAGATAAAAATAATGAAATCCTGTTCCCCAAACAAGTGCAAGAACCACAGAGTCAAGAATAGGTTAAATATACAAATAAAATAAAAACAATTAAAAACAATAGCACATCAACCTAAAAACATATAAACATAAATCTGAAAGCGTTGCTCAAACTCCCGTAACAGTCCAGTTATTTTATCTTTGAACCGCTTCATGTCTGCCAAATGTTGGGTCGCGCACACATTTTTCAGACAGGGGAAGTGAGCTGCATCACCACCGGCAAGTTGCGTCTCCCACAATGACAGCTTCAACTTGAAAGAACGTATGCTGTCATAATACTGCGTGACAACTTTGTTGCGCCTTTGCAGCTGTTTGTTCAAGTTATTCAGGTGCTCTGTAACATCCACCATAAATGCAAGGTCCGGCATCCATTCTGCGGAATGAAATTCTAACACTGGTTTGCCCTTTTCTTCCATGAACTGTTCAATTTCCTCTCGTAAATCAAAGAAACGCCTCAGCACAGCACCTCGGCTTAACCATCTTACCTCAGTGTGGTATGGCAGGCCATAGATGTGGTCTTTCTCTCTGAGAAGGCTGTCAAACTGACGGTGATTCAGGCTTCTGGATCGGATGAAATTAACAGTTTGGATGACCACCTTCATGACGTTATCCATCTTTAATGACTTGCAACACAAAGCCTCCTGGTGCAAAATACAATGAAAAGTCAAAAAATCACGTCCTCCATTTGCAGATTGCACTTTCTCTCTGAACTTTGTCACAACGCCTGTTTTTTTCCCGATCATTTAGGGCGCACCATCTGTAGCCAGGCTGACAGCGCGGGACCAGTCCACTCCGACCCTGTCCAGCGCGCCGACGAGTGCGGTAAAAATATCAGCTGCTGTCGTTGTATCTGTCATCGGCACCAACTCCACGAACTCCTCGGTGACGGTCAATGTGTCATCAACTCCGCGGATGAAAAAATGGCCAGTTGTGCAACATCTGTAATGTCCGTGCTTTCATCAATTGCAACCGAAAACGCAATAAATGACTTTACTTTTTGCTTCAACTGGCTGTCCAAATCCACTGAAAGATCGGAAATCCTGTCTGCAACTGTGTTTCTTGTCAGGCTGATATTTGCAAAAGCCTGCCGCTTTTCAGGGCACACAATCTCCGCTGCCTTCATCATGCATGTTTTTACAAATTCACCCTCACTAAATGGTTTTGAAGCCACTGCGATTTCATTAGCAATGAGGTAGCTAGCTTTCACTGCAGCGTCACTGATGTCTCGGCTGTGAGTAAACACAGACTGCTGTTTCTTCAGACCCGCCAACAGTTCATTCACCTTCTCTCATCTCCGCTGTCCTTGAAAGTTGTCATATTTGTCGGCATGAAGACTCACATAGTGGCGACGAAGGTTATATTCTTTCAGCACTGCAACATGCTCTGAACACACCAAACATACAGCTTTCCCATCAATTCCGTGATTAAATATGATGACCATTTCTCTTGGAATACTCTGCACTCTGCGTCCACTTTTCTCTTATTTGACAGAGACATATTGGGGCAATTAGGGTGCCAAAGCAGATAATGTTAAAAGTAGAAGCCGTAATAAATATCGCGGGCAAAACAAAGTAGCTCATTGGCTGCACGTGCTTGACCTACTTGCTCTGCCCCGGTATAAACAGTTTGCTTGCTTAACACAATTGCTATTGCGCCATCCAGTGGACGCAATTGGAACAGCAGTTTATTTTATTGAAAAATTGCAGCGCATTTTTTCAATAATTTTTTTTTTTTAAATCATCTCGCGGGCCGGATTAAACCCGTTTGCGGGCCTGATCCGGCCCGCGGGCCGTACGTTTGACACCCCTGGTCTAGAACAACTGACAGGTCCTCTGTCGCTGCAGGAGTCAACTGCCTAGAACAACTGACAGGTCCTCTGTCACTGCAGGAGTCAACTGTCTCGAACAACTGACAGATCCTCTGTTGCTGCAGGAGTCAACTGTCTCGAACAACTGACAGGTCCTCTGTCTCTGCAGGAGTCAACAGTCTACAACAACTGACAGGTCCTCTGTTAATGCAGGAGTCTGTCTAGAACAACTGACAGGTCCTCTGTCGCTGCAGGAGTCAACTGTCTCGAACAACTGACAGGTCCTCTGTTGCTGCAGGAGTCAACTGTCTCGAACAACTGACAGGTCCTCTGTCTCTGCAGGAGTCAACAGTCTACAACAACTGACAGGTCCTCTGTTAATGCAGGAGTCTGTCTCGAACAACTGACAGGTCCTCTGTTGCTGAAGGAGTCAACTGTCTCGAACAACTGACAGGTCCTCTGTCTCTGCAGGAGTCAACAGTCTACAACAACTGACAGGTCCTCTGTTAATGCAGGAGTCTGTCTAGAACAACTGACAGGTCCTCTGTCGCTGCAGGAGTCAACTGTCTCGAACAACTGACAGGTCCTCTGTTGCTGCAGGAGTCAACTGTCTCGAACAACTGACAGGTCCTCTGTCACTGCAGGAGTCAACTGTCTCGAACAACTGACAGGTCCTCTGTCTCTGCAGGAGTCAACAGTCTACAACAACTGACAGGTCCTCTGTCGCTGCAGGAGTCTGTCTAGAACAACTGACAGGTCCTCTGTCGCTGCAGGAGTCTGTCTCGAACAACTGACAGGTCCTCTGTCGCTGCAGGAGTCAACTGTCTCGAACAACTGACAGGTCCTCTGTCTCTGCAGGAGTCAACTGTCTCGAACAACTGACAGGTCCTCTGTTGCTGCAGG
This sequence comes from Coregonus lavaretus, assembly GCF_964263955.1. Classification (NCBI taxonomy): domain Eukaryota; kingdom Metazoa; phylum Chordata; class Actinopteri; order Salmoniformes; family Salmonidae; genus Coregonus; species Coregonus lavaretus. Next base: position 499,184 of record NW_028160629.1, on the reverse strand, counting down.
AGTCAACTGTCTCGAACAACTGACAGGTCCTCTGTCTCTGCAGGAGTCAACAGTCTATAACAACTGACAGGTCCTCTGTCGCTGCAGGAGTCAACTGTCTCGAACAACTGACAGGTCCTCTGTCGCTGCAGGAGTCAACTGTCTAGAACAACTGACAGGTCCTCTGTCGCTGCAGGAGTCAACTGTCTAGGTGATATCCTGAACTTTTGCCCCAGGAAAACACAAAGTCTTTGCCCCAGGTGCAGACATATGCCTCACCATCGAACTCCCTATCAGAGTGTTAAGTGTTGGAATTCAGCCTGGACACAGAGGAGCGCGAGCCCTTGTTGAAAGACTGGAAATCTAATTTCTCAAGCAGCACATACCCAATATGAAGGACACTGGTCACTTGAAAGCTTAGATTATTCTCTTCAATGCATGTTCATAGCAACATTAAAAAATAAAGTGTTCTGGCTGGTGAAATAATATTAGGGTCAATGTCAGAGGAGGCTGGTGGGAGGAGCTATAGGAGGACGTGCTCATTGTAATGGCTGGAATTGAATAAATGGAACGGTATCCAACACATGGAAACCACATGTTTGACTCTGTTCCATTTATTCCATTACAGCCATTACAATGAGCCCGTCCTCCTATAGTTCCTCCCACCAGCCTCCACTGGTCAATGTCAGCCCGGCCTGGCAGCGTACACCCCTAGAACCTAGCTAACTAGATGAAACCTATGAGACTAGCTAACTAGATGGAACCTAAGAGACTAGCTAACTAGATGAAACCTATGAGACTAGCTAACTAGATGGAACCTATGAGACTAGCTAACTAGATGGAACCTATGAGACTAGCTAACTAGATGGAACCTATGAGACTAGCTAACTAGATGAAACCTATGAGACTAGCTAACTAGATGGAACCTATGAGACTAGCTAACTAGATGGAACCTAAGAGACTAGCTAACTAGATGGAACCTATGAGACTAGCTAACTAGATGGAACCTATGAGACTAGCTAACTAGATGGAACCTAAGAGACTAGCTAACTAGATGGAACCTATGAGACTAGCTAACTAGATGGAACCTGTGAGACTAGCTAACTAGATGGAACCTCTGAGACTAGCTAACTAGATGGAACCTATGAGACTAGCTAACTAGATGGCACCCAAGAGACTAGCTAACTAGATGGAACCTAAGAGACTAGCTAACTAGATGGAACCTATGAGACTAGCTAACTAAATGGAACCTAAGAGACTAGCTAACTAGATGGAACCTATGAGACTATCTAACTAGATGGAACCTATGAGACTAGCTAACTAGATGGAACCTATGAGACTAGCTAACTAGATGGAACCTAAGAGACTAGCTAACTAGATGGAACCTATGAGACTAGCTAACTAGATGGAACCCAAGAGACTAGCTAACTAGATGGAACCTATGAGACTAGCTAACTAGATGGAACCTATGAGACTAGCTAACTAGATGGAACCTATGAGACTAGCTAACTAGATGGAACCTATGAGACTAGCTAACTAGATGGAACCCAAGAGACTAGCTAACTAGATGGAACCTATGAGACTAGCTAACTAGATGGAACCTATGAGACTAGCTAACTAGATGGAACCCAAGAGACTAGCTAACTAGATGGAACCTGTGAGACTAGCTAACTAGATGGAACCTAAGAGACTAGCTAACTAGATGGAACCTAAGAGACTAGCTAACTAGATGGAACCTATGAGACTAGCTAACTAGATGGAACCTATGAGACTAGCTAACTAGATGGAACCTAAGAGACTAGCTAACTAGATGGAACCTGTGAGACTAGCTAACTAGATGGAACCTATGAGACTAGCTAACTAGATGGAACCTAAGAGACTAGCTAACTAGATGGAACCTAAGAGACTAGCTAACTAGATGGAACCCGTGAGACTAGCTAACTAGATGGAACCTGTGAGACTAGCTAACTAGATGGAACCTAAGAGACTAGCTAACTAGATGTAACCTAAGAGACTAGCTAAATAGATGGAACCTATGAGACTAGCTAACTAGATGGAACCTGTGAGACTAGCTAACTAGATGGAACCTAAGAGACTAGCTAACTAGATGGAACCTATGAGACTAGCTAACTAGATGGAACCTATGAGACTAGCTAACTAGATGGAACCTAAGAGACTAGCTAACTAGATGGAACCTATGAGACTAGCTAACTAGATGGAACCTATGAGACTAGCTAACTAGATGGAACCTATGAGACTAGCTAACTAGATGGAACCTGTGAGACTAGCTAACTAGATGGAACCTATGAGACTAGCTAACTAGATGGAACCTATGAGACTAGCTAACTAGATGGAACCCAAGAGACTAGCTAACTAGATGGAACCTAAGAGACTAGCTAACTAGATGGAACCTATGAGACTAGCTAACTAGATGGAACCTAAGAGACTAGCTAACTAGATGGAACCTATGAGACTAGCTAACTAGATGGAACCTAAGAGACTAGCTAACTAGATGGAACCTATGAGACTAGCTAACTAGATGGAACCTATGAGACTAGCTAACTAGATGGAACCTATGAGACTAGCTAACTAGATGGAACCTGTGAGACTAGCTAACTAGATGGAACTTATGAGACTAGCTAACTAGATGGAACCTATGAGACTAGCTAACTAGATGGAACCCAAGAGACTAGCTAACTAGATGGAACCTAAGAGACTAGCTAACTAGTTGGAACCTATGAGACTAGCTAACAAGATGGAACCTAAGAGACTAGCTAACTAGATGGAACCTATGAGACTATCTAACTAGATGGAACCTATGAGACTAGCTAACTAGATGGAACCTATGAGACTAGCTAACTAGATGGAACCTAAGAGACTAGCTAACTAGATGGAACCTATGAGACTAGCTAACTAGATGGAACCCAAGAGACTAGCTAACTAGATGGAACCTATGAGACTAGCTAACTAGATGGAACCTATGAGACTAGCTAACTAGATGGAACCTATGAGACTAGCTAACTAGATGGAACCTATGAGACTAGCTAACTAGATGGAACCCAAGAGACTAGCTAACTAGATGGAACCTATGAGACTAGCTAACTAGATGGAACCTATGAGACTAGCTAACTAGATGGAACCCAAGAGACTAGCTAACTAGATGGAACCTGTGAGACTAGCTAACTAGATGGAACCTAAGAGACTAGCTAACTAGATGGAACCTAAGAGACTAGCTAACTAGATGGAACCTATGAGACTAGCTAACTAGATGGAACCTATGAGACTAGCTAACTAGATGGAACCTAAGAGACTAGCTAACTAGATGGAACCTGTGAGACTAGCTAACTAGATGGAACCTATGAGACTAGCTAACTAGATGGAACCTAAGAGACTAGCTAACTAGATGGAACCTAAGAGACTAGCTAACTAGATGGAACCCGTGAGACTAGCTAACTAGATGGAACCTATGAGACTAGCTAACTAGATGGAACCTAAGAGACTAGCTAACTAGATGTAACCTAAGAGACTAGCTAACTAGATGGAACCTATGAGACTAGCTAACTAGATGGAACCTGTGAGACTAGCTAACTAGATGGAACCTAAGAGACTAGCTAACTAGATGGAACCCAAGAGACTAGCTAACTAGATGGAATCTATGAGACTAGCTAACTAGATGGAACCTAAGAGACTAGCTAACTAGATGGAACCTATGAGACTAGCTAACTAGATGGAACCTATGAGACTAGCTAACTAGATGGAACCTATGAGACTAGCTAACTAGATGGAACCTATGAGACTAGCTAACTAGATGGAACCTATGAGACTAGCTAACTAGATGGAACCTATGAGACTAGCTAACTAGATGGAACCTAAGAGACTAGCTAACTAGATGGAACCTATGAGACTAGCTAACTAGATGGAACCTATGAGACTAGCTAACTAGATGGAACCTATGAGACTAGCTAACTAGATGGAACCTAAGAGACTAGCTAACTAGATGGAACCTATGAGACTAGCTAACTAGATGGAACCTAAGAGACTAGCTAACTAGATGGAACCTAAGAGACTAGCTAACTAGATGGAACCTATGAGACTAGCTAACTAGATGGAACCTATGAGACTAGCTAACTAGATGGAACCCAAGAGACTAGCTAACTAGATGGAACCTGTGAGACTAGCTAACTAGATGGAACCTAAGAGACTAGCTAACTAGATGGAACCTAAGAGACTAGCTAACTAGATGGAACCTATGAGACTAGCTAACTAGATGGAACCTATGAGACTAGCTAACTAGATGGAACCTATGAGACTAGCTAACTAGATGGAACCTAAGAGACTAGCTAACTAGATGGAACCTAAGAGACTAGCTAACTAGATGGAACCCGTGAGACTAGCTAACTAGATGGAACCTATGAGTCTAGCTAACTAGATGGAACCTGTGAGACTAGCTAACTAGATGGAACCTAAGAGACTAGCTAACTAGATGGAACCCAAGAGACTAGCTAACTAGATGGAACCTATGAGACTAGCTAACTAGATGGAACCTAAGAGACTAGCTAACTAGATGGAACCTAAGAGACTAGCTAACTAGATGGAACCTATGATACTAGCTAACTAGATGGAACCTATGAGACTAGCTAACTAGATGGAACCTATGAGACTAGCTAACTAGATGGAACCTATGAGACTAGCTAACTAGATGGAACCTATGAGACTAGCTAACTAGATGGAACCTATGAGACTAGCTAACTAGATGGAACCTAAGAGACTAGCTAACTAGATGGAACCTATGAGACTAGCTAACGAGATGGAACCTATGAGACTAGCTAACTAGATGGAACCTATGAGACTAGCTAACTAGATGGAACCTAAGAGACTAGCTAACTAGATGGAACCTATGAGACTAGCTAACTAGATGGAACCTAAGAGACTAGCTAACTAGATGGAACCTAAGAGACTAGCTAACTAGATGGAACCTATGAGACTAGCTAACTAGATGGAACCTATGAGACTAGCTAACTAGATGGAACCCAAGAGACTAGCTAACTAGATGGAACCTATGAGACTAGCTAACTAGATGGAACCTATGAGACTAGCTAACTAGATGGAACCTAAGAGACTAGCTAACTAGATGGAACCTATGAGACTAGCTAACTAGATGGAACCTATGAGACTAGCTAACTAGATGGAACCTATGAGACTAGCTAACTAGATGGAACCTATGAGACTAGCTAACTAGATGGAACCCAAGAGACTAGCTAACTAGATGGAACCTATGAGACTAGCTAACTAGATGGAACCTAAGAGACTAGCTAACTAGATGGAACCTATGAGACTAGCTAACTAGATGGAACCTAAGAGACTAGCTAACTAGATGGAACCTATGAGACTAGCTAACTAGATGGAACCTATGAGACTAGCTAACTAGATGGAACCTATGAGACTAGCTAACTATAACTAGATGGAACCTATGAGACTAGCTAACTAGATGGAACCTATGAGACTAGCTAACTAGATGGAACCTAAGAGACTAGCTAACTAGATGGAACCTATGAGACTAGCTAACTAGATGGAACCTATGAGACTAGCTAACTAGATGGAACCTATGAGACTAGCTAACTAGATGGAACCTAAGAGACTAGCTAACTAGATGGAACCCGAGAGACTAGCTAACTAGATGGAACCTATGAGACTAGCTAGCTAGATGGAACCTATGAGACTAGCTAACTAGATGGAACCCAAGAGACTAGCTAACTAGATGGAACCTATGAGACTAGCTAACTAGATGGAACCTATGAGACTAGCTAACTAGATGGAACCCAAGAGACTAGCTAACTAGATGGAACCTATGAGACTAGCTAACTAGATGGAACCTATGAGACTAGCTAACTAGATGGAACCTATGAGACTAGCTAACTAGATGGAACCTATGAGAATAGCTAACTATATGGAACCTATGAGACTAGCTAACTAGATGGAACCTATGAGACTAGCTAACTAGATGGAACCTATGAGACTAGCTAACTAGATGGAACCTATGAGACTAGCTAACTAGATGGAACCTATGAGACTAGCTAACTAGATGGAACCTAAGAGACTAGCTAACTAGATGGAAACCGAGAGACTAGCTAACTAGATGGAACCTATGAGACTAGCTAGCTAGATGGAACCTATGAGACTAGCTAACTAGATGGAACCCAAGAGACTAGCTAACTAGATGGAACCTATGAGACTAGCTAACTAGATGGAACCTATGAGACTAGCTAACTAGATGGAACCCAAGAGACTAGCTAACTAGATGGAACCTATGAGACTAGCTAACTAGATGGAACCTATGAGACTAGCTAACTAGATGGAACCTAAGAGACTAGCTAACTAGATGGAACCTATGAGACTAGCTAACTAGATGGAACCTATGAGATAGCTAACTAGATGGAACCTATGAGACTAGCTAACTAAATGGAACCTATGAGACTAGCTAACTAGATGGAACCTTTGAGACTAGCTAACTAGATGGAACCCGAGAGACTAGCTAACTAGATGGAACCTATGAGACTAGCTAGCTAGTTTGAACCTATGAGACTAGCTAACTAGATGGAACCCAAGAGACTAGCTAACTAGATGGAACCTATGAGACTAGCTAACTAGATGGAACCTATGAGACTAGCTAACTAGATTGAACCCAAGAGACTAGCTAACTAGATGGAACCTATGAGACTAGCTAACTAGATGGAACCTATGAGACTAGCTAACTAGATGGAACCTATGAGACTAGCTAACTAGATGGAACCTATGAGAATAGCTAACTAGATGGAACCTATGAGACTAGCTAACTAGATGGAACCTAAGAGACTAGCTAACTAGATGGAACCTGTGAGACTAGCTAACTAGATGGAACCTATGAGACTAGCTAACTAGATGGAACCTATGAGACTAGCTAACTAGATGGAACCTATGAGACTAGCTAACTAGATGGAACCTATGAGACTAGCTAACTAGATGGAACCTAAGAGACTAGCTAACTAGATGGAACCTATGAGACTAGCTAACTAGATGGAACCTATGAGACTAGCTAACTAGATGGAACCTAAGAGACTAGCTAACTAGATGGAACCTAAGAGACTAGCTAACTAGATGGAACCTATGAGACTAGCTAACTAGATGGAACCTAAGAGACTAGCTAACTAGATGGAACCTATGAGACTAGCTAACTAGATGGAACCTATGAGACTAGCTAACTAGATGGAACCTATGAGACTAGCTAACTAGATGGAACCTATGAGACTAGCTAACTAGATGGAACCTAAGAGACTAGCTAACTAGATGGAACCTATGAGACTAGCTAACTAGATGGAACCTATGAGACTAGCTAACTAGATGGAACCTATGAGACTAGCTAACTAGATGGAACCTAAGAGACTAGCTAACTAGATGGAACCTATGAGACTAGCTAACTAGATGGAACCTATGAGACTAGCTAACTAGATGGAACCTATGAGACTAGCTAACTAGATGGAACCTAAGAGACTAGCTAACTAGATGGAACCTATGAGACTAGCTAACTAGATGGAACCTAAGAGACTAGCTAACTAGATGGAACCTATGAGACTAGCTAACTAGATGGAACCTAATAGACTAGCTAACTAGATGGAACCTATGAGACTAGCTAACTAGATGGAACCTATGAGACTAGCTAACTAGATGGAACCTATGAGACTAGCTAACTAGATGGAACCTATGAGACTAGCTAACTAGATGGAACCTAAGAGACTAGCTAACTAGATGGAACCTATGAGACTAGCTAACTAGATGGAACCTATGAGACTAGCTAACTAGATGGAACCTAAGAGACTAGCTAACTAGATGGAACCTATGAGACTAGCTAACTAGATGGAACATATGAGACTAGCTAACTAGATGGAACCTATGAGACTAGCTAACTAGATGGAACCTAAGAGACTAGCTAACTAGATGGAACCTATGAGACTAGCTAACTAGATGGAACCTAAGAGACTAGCTAACTAGATGGAACCTAAGAGACTAGCTAACTAGATGGAACCTATGAGACTAGCTAACTAGATGGAACCTATGAGACTAGCTAACTAGATGGAACCCAAGAGACTAGCTAACTAGATGGAACCCAAGAGACTAGCTAACTAGATGGAACCTATGAGACTAGCTAACTAGATGGAACCTATGAGACTAGCTAACTAGATGGAACCTAAGAGACTAGCTAACTAGATGGAACCTATGAGACTAGCTAACTAGATGGAACCTATGAGACTAGCTAACTAGATGGAACCTATGAGACTAGCTAACTAGATGGAACCTAAGAGACTAGCTAATAGATGGAAACCAAGAGACTAGCTAACTAGATGGAACCTATGAGACTAGCTAACTAGATGGAACCTAAGAGACTAGCTAACTAGATGGAACCTATGAGACTAGCTAACTAGATGGAACCTATGAGACTAGCTAACTAGATGGAACCTATGAGACTAGCTAACTAGATGGAACCCAAGAGACTAGCTAACTAGATGGAACCTATGAGACTAGCTAACTAGATGGAACCTATGAGACTAGCTAACTAGATGGAACCTAAGAGACTAGCTAACTAGATGGAACCTATGAGACTAGCTAACTAGATGGAACCTATGAGACTAGCTAACTAGATGGAACCTATGAGACTAGCTAACTAGATGGAACCTAAGAGACTAGCTAACTAGATGGAACCCAAGAGACTAGCTAACTAGATGGAACCTATGAGACTAGCTAACTAGATGGAACCTATGAGACTAGCTAACTAGATGGAACCTATGAGACTAGCTAACTAGATGGAACCTAAGAGACTAGCTAACTAGATGGAACCTATGAGACTAGCTAACTAGATGGAACCTATGAGACTAGCTAACTAGATGGAACCTATGAGACTAGCTAACTAGATGGAACCTATGAGACTAGCTAACTAGATGGAACCTAAGAGACTAGCTAACTAGATGGAACCTATGAGACTAGCTAACTAGATGGAACCTATGAGACTAGCTAACTAGATGGAACCTATGAGACTAGCTAACTAGATGGAACCTATGAGACTAGCTAACTAGATGGAACCTAAGAGACTAGCTAACTAGATGGAACCCGAGAGACTAGCTAACTAGATGGAACCTATGAGACTAGCTAGCTAGATGGAACCTATGAGACTAGCTAACTAGATGTAACCCAAGAGACTAGCTAACTAGATGGAACCTATGAGACTAGCTAACTAGATGGAACCTATGAGACTAGCTAACTAGATGGAACCTATGAGACTAGCTAACTAGATGGAACCTATGAGAATAGCTAACTAGATGGAACCTATGAGACTAGCTAACTAGATGGAACCTATGAGACTAGCTAACTAGATGGAACCTATGAGACTAGCTAACTAGATGGAACCTATGAGACTAGCTAACTAGATGGAACCTATGAGACTAGCTAACTAGATGGAACCTATGAGACTAGCTAACTAGATGGAACCTATGAGACTAGCTAACTAGATGGAACCTAAGAGACTAGCTAACTAGATGGAACCCGAGAGACTAGCTAACTAGATGGAACCTATGAGACTAGCTAACTAGATGGAACCTATGAGACTAGCTAACTAGATGGAACCCAAGAGACTAGCTAACTAGATGGAACCTAAGAGACTAGCTAACTAGATGGAACCTATGAGACTAGCTAACTAGATGGAACCTATGAGACTAGCTAACTAGATGGAACCTATGAGACTAGCTAACTAGATGGAACCCAAGAGACTAGCTAACTAGATGGAACCTAAGAGACTAGCTAACTAGATGGAACCTATGAGACTAGCTAACTAGATGGAACCTATGAGACTAGCTAACTAGATGGAACCTAAGAGACTAGCTAACTAGATGGAACCTATGAGACTAGCTAACTAGATGGAACCTATGAGACTAGCTAACTAGATGGAACCTATGAGACTAGCTAACTAGATGGAACCTAAGAGACTAGCTAACTAGATGGAACCTGTGAGACTAGCTAACTAGATGGAACCTATGAGACTAGCTAACTAGATGGAACCTATGAGACTAGCTAACTAGATGGAACCTAAGAGACTAGCTAACTAGATGGAACCTGTGAGACTAGCTAACTAGATGGAACCTATGAGACTAGCTAACTAGATGGAACCTATGAGACTAGCTAACTAGATGGAACCCGTGAGACTAGCTAACTAGATGGAACCTATGAGACTAGCTAACTAGATGGAACCTGTGAGACTATCTAACTAGATGGAACCTATGAGACTAGCTAACTAGATGGAACCTGTGAGACTACATTTACATTTTAGTCATTTAGCAGACGCTCTTATCCAGAGCGAATTACATGAGCAATTAGGGTTAAGTGTCTTGCTCAAGGGCACATCGACAGATTTTTCACCTAGTCGGCTCCGGGATTAGAACCAGCGACCTTTCGGTTACTGGCACAACGCTCTTAACCACTAAGCTACCTGCCGCCCTGACAGGCTAACTAGATGGAACCTAAGAGACTAGCTAACTAGATGGAACCTATGAGACTAGCTAACTAGATGGAACCTTTGAGACTAGCTAACTAGATGGAACCTAAGAGACTAGCTAACTAGATGGAACCTATGAGACTAGCTAACTAGATGGAACCCAAGAGACTAGCTAACTAGATGGAACCTGTGAGACTAGCTAACTAGATGGAACCTGTGAGACTAGCTAACTAGATGGAACCTATGAGACTAGCTAACTAGATGGAAACTGTGAGACTAGCTAACTAGATGGAACCCAAGAGACTAGCTAACTAGATGGAACCTAAGAGACTAGCTAACTAGATGGAACCTAAGAGACTAGCTAACTAGATGGAACCTAAGAGACTAGCTAACTAGATGGAACCTATGAGACTAGCTAACTAGATGGAACCTAAGAGACTAGCTAACTAGATGGAACCTATGAGACTAGCTAACTAGATGGAACCTATGAGACTAGCTAACTAGATGGAACCTATGAGACTAGCTAACTAGATGGAACCTAAGAGACTAGCTAACTAGATGGAACCTATGAGACTAGCTAACTAGATGGAACCTATGAGACTAGCTAACTAGATGGAACCTAAGAGACTAGCTAACTAGATGGAACCTATGAGACTAGCTAACTAGATGGAACCTAAGAGACTAGCTAACTAGATGGAACCTATGAGACTAGCTAACTAGATGGAACCTATGATACTAGCTAACTAGATGGAACCTGTGAGACTACATTTACATTTTAGTCATTTAGCAGACGCTCTTATCCAGAGCGAATTACATGAGCAATTAGGCTTAAGTGCCTTGCTCAAGGGCACATCGACAGATTTTTCACCTAGTCGGCTCGGGATTAGAACCAGCGACATTTCGGTTACTGGCACAACGCTCTTAACCACTAAGCTACCTGCCGCCCTGACAGGCTAACTAGATGGAACCTAAGAGACTAGCTAACTAGATGGAACCTATGAGACTAGCTAACTAGATGGAACCTATGAGACTAGCTAACTAGATGGAACCTATGAGACTAGCTAACTAGATGGAACCTAAGAGACTAGCTAACTAGATGGAACCTATGAGACTAGCTAACTAGATGGAACCTATGAGACTAGCTAACTAGATGGAACCTAAGAGACTAGCTAACTAGATGGAACCTATGAGACTAGCTAACTAGATGGAACCTATGAGACTAGCTAACTAGATGGAACCTATGAGACTAGCTAACTAGATGGAACCTATGAGACTAGCTAACTAGATGGAACCTATGAGACTAGCTAACTAGATGGAACCCAAGAGACTAGCTAACTAGATGGAACCTAAGAGACTAGCTAACTAGATGGAACCTATGAGACTAGCTAACTAGATGGAACCTAAGAGACTAGCTAACTAGATGGAACCTAAGAGACTAGCTAACTAGATGGAACCCAAGAGACTAGCTAACTAGATGGAACCTAAGAGACTAGCTAACTAGATGGAACCTATGAGACTAGCTAACTAGATGGAACCTAAGAGACTAGCTAACTAGATGGAACCTATGAGACTAGCTAACTAGGCTACATACCACCTCATGATTAAAGTTAGATTCACCACATTTACATATTCAAACATTTCTTACAGTAATCCTAATTTCAAACTTTCCCAAAGTTCTCTAGGCCAATCAATACCAGTTGTAACTTTAATTTAACATATGTATCCATCTTTGCACGCATGCCTGATCATTTTCTGCTTGTGGCCACAGATAGGACACCTCACAGCCTTCTTGAGCAGGCCTTTCTTCTGGAGGTATTTGATAACCTTGTCTTTAGTTTTCCTGCAGTTTTTTGCTGTCAATATTTCACTTAGCAGAGGAGCCATGTTCAATTCAAAATCCTTGGGTCAGGTAAAACAGTATTGGATTTGGGCGCACACGTTAAGAGTTTAAATTTGTAACCAGCTGGAAATTGTAGAAATTGTTTTGAAATAACCATGTGCAGGAAATTGTAGTAACGTTACTCAGCAAAAAAAAAAGATGTTCAGTTGTTCACATGTTGTTGAACGACATCGATGACAAAAGCTCAGTGACAGTCAATGTTGACCAAGGACAACCAAGGTAAAGAAATAGTAAGATATTAATGTAGTTACAATTTTGAATTGAATTTGTCTTGATAATCGGTGGATTTCATGTGACATCTCAGTGCAAATGTGCGCCTTTTGTGGGACCACCTCGTTCTCGGTCCCAGCCTGTCATTAGCAACATAGCTAGCTAGCTAACGTAAACTAAGGACTAAGTGACACAGTTGGAATATAGCTGGTTTACACAAACATGGTTTATTATCTAGCTAACAATGTAACAGACGCAAAAGGTATGTTAATCATTGCCATAGCAGGATAAGCCAGTTTGCTGACAGTGGTTGTTAGGCTAGCCAGCTTACATTAGTTTTCCAACTGTCAGCTAACTTTTTGATGGCTAGCTAACTACAGTAGGTAGCTAGCTAATTACATTATAATAGCATTATCTAGGAGCCTGGCTTTAGCTTGGCCATGTGTAGCCAAATAGAAGCCTACTTAAATTGTCTAATTTAGATATCCTTCATAAGCAAATGTAAAGTCACTACCCTGTACAGTAGCCTAGTTATCTAGCTAGCTAGCAACCTCAGTTAATAAGCTAGCTAAGGTTAATGTTACTAGCTAGGCTAGTCTACTGTCAGTGTGGTCCTAGCTAAGGTTAGCTTAGCCAAACTATTTGCTGTTAGTTACTGTTAGCTGGACAAGCTGACTGCTTTAGCTTGCTAGCTAGTTCTATGCCATAGCTCTAGCCAGATCATTAGAAGTTGTTACCAACATTGTAGTTACTTAAGAAGTGATAGACCAATTTCCACATAAGTAATAACTTAATACTACAAAAAGTATATACAATAGACATACAGTAATAGCTCCTATGTGATAATATATGTGACCCGTTTCAGGAAACAAGGCATATGTCACACGTCACTATTTCACAGGAGAGCCATTCATTTTTTATCAAAAAGCATTTTTTTTTGGCTGAAATGCCTTCTGGAACATGGGAACTTTCATGTGCCTTAATAACAAACTTGTATTCCATCCGTAAATACAAATATAATTGTTAAATTACGAGCCTAGTTGGTTTAGCCATCGAAAAAGACAAGAACCTTCCCGCTAGCCATGATTGGCTGAGATAATGGACATGCTGGGAGATGAGTTTGGATTGGTCTGCCATGTAGCATGCTTTTGTCTATAATGTGAGCTGTTCAGTATGTATTGACAGTTCTTTGCTACCACGACGTTTTTGAAAGATATAACGTTAGCCATCGAGAACTACAACATTTTTGCTACTTTTCTCAACGACATTGATGCCCTGAATTTAGCAGGCGCTGTCACGATCGTCGAAGGAGGAGGACCAAGGCGCAGCGTGATATTCGTACATACTTATTTTATTAAGTGCACACAATAAACAAAACAACAAACGATAACGTGACGTCCTAGGTCTAACACAACCAACACGGAACAAGATCCCACAAACACTGTGGGAAAACTGGCTGCTTAAGTATGGCTCCCAATCAGAGACAACAAGCAACAGCTGATACTCGTTGCCTCTGATTGAGAACCACACTGGCCAACATAGAAACACAATACTAGAATAGAACGTAGAACCAAAACACATAGACTCTACACACCCTGGCTCAACATATTAGAGTCCCCAGGGTGTGACAGGCGCTATCGACAGATCAGTTGGAAAAAGTGATGGTCTACTTTCTGCACATGCCACGGTCAGTATGAACGGGAGTGATTTGACACAACGCCAAACAAGATGTAACAAAACGGAGTTAAATGGTTCCAGTCCTGTGTTTATCCATGTATACGGGTAAGAGTCTAGCTACATTTTCAGATATAAGTTTCAAATTTTGTCAGAAAGTCGTTTTAAAGCGTACTGTTAGTTACAGTAGCTAGCAAACGAGAACTTGCTGACTCGCTAGCTAACGTTACGTTTATGATATATTACGTTTATGTAATATTATTCTAATCAGAAAAATCTATTTGCATTTCTAGTTATAGCCTAATGTGAGCTAGCTAACATTGAACCTAGTTTGTTAGCTTGAGCTACCTGCAGATTCACACTACAGCTATGACAATGTTTGTATTGGTAGTAGTATGAGTTGGGATTATGCCGGTTCATTGTTTAGCTAGCTAGCTAACTACATGTCTAAACAAAAGACTCCACTTCGGCAGGATTATTACATGACCCATCAAATTAGCCAGGTGTGTCTGGGGGTGATTACGGCCATCTATTGTATTTCATGAACATGTGTCCATGTCTAGACAATAGTGACCCATCCACTCAGCTAGATGTGGCTGGGGGGGGTGGTTTTAGCATTTCCTTCACATGACCCATCAATTTAGACAAGTGTGTTGGGTAAGCATCATCTAATAATGATAAAATATTTATAAAATATTTTTATCTGGACACTTTGTTTTTGATATTGCTAAACAAAAATACCTGGGATAGGATAAAGTAATCCTTCTACCCCTCCCTTACCCCAACCCCCCCCCCCCATTGTCTAGACATGTACAAATGTACTATGCAAGTAACCACTTCACTGTACCGTTTACACTTTCTGTATCCTGTGCATGTAACAAAAACATAGATTTTATTTTATATAGCGTGTGTTTACCACATGGCCTCACATGTGAATCCTTAAAGAGATGGGTGGGGCTAAGGCTTAAGAGGGTGTGAACGATGCTGAATGGGTGTAGACAAAGAAGAGCTCTCCAGTAGGTACCAAAACATTCAAGGGACATTTTCTCAAAAGTGGGGTTACAGGTTTATCAACTTTCAAAGTTGAATTACTTTCCCATTGTTCCTCAACTGCAGTGTATGATATACCATTTTCTAGCTCTGAGTCTCTACTTTTATTCAATGTAAAAAATAAACATTTCAAATGTTGCTACCATAAGACCGAATCAAGGCGGTCGGTCACATATCTGTAATTACGTATGCATTCCTACAGTAATCCCTGATGTATTAATATAATTGGCCTTAGAAGTATTATGTTGCACTTCTAACTAGAATGAATACCTGCAATTACATAAAAGTACATTTTAGTACCTTTTTAGATGAGAGCTCGCTAGACCCTTAGTGATTCTGAACACCATGTTTGTATGTCACACATTTATAATGGAATCCTTTTGGAATGCGTGGCACATTTTTCAACAGTACTTTAGTTTACACTGAAAATGTGTTATATGTTCATCCATAGAATGTCGCGTGAAAGGACTTACAAACAATGCAAGAATCATTAGATCAGTTGTTTCGGTACTGTCCATATGTAGCTTGTTTTTGGACACAGGTCCAGGAATGGCTAAAGGATTGCAATATTTACCTGGAGCTAACCTTGCAGATAGCATTACTGGGTGATCTGAAAGTCATAGTCAATCGATCAATAATATAATAATACTTTTAGCAAAAATGTTTATTTTCAATTTACAATCTGTAGAAACAATGAGAATAGAAAGGTTCAGAACTTTTGTAAAACCTCACAGTACAGTTGAAAAATATATGGCAAATAGAAATCCTATATAGATGGTGTTAAGAGATAGATGGGTGGTGTTGAATGGAGCTGAAGGATGGGAATAATAACAACTAACAACTAATAACAACAAGATAACTAATGTAAAGCATACTGTGTCCATAATAAGTATATTGGTTATAGGTTGGGAGCTTTTGTGAAAGAGCACAGTTAGAAAGATATGGCATATAGAAGCAAACCGGATGGACATCATGAAAATGATCGGAGAGGTTGAGAGTAGAAGAAGTTCAGGAGAAAAAACAAACAAAATATAATTATTGTAAAATTGACTGTGTCCATCAAATGTATATAGTAAGTATAAGCTGGAAGTAGAGGCATAAGCATTGTTGTTCACTAGTTTACTCCAATTAGGGAAGGGGTGGTGGGGTTGGAAAGTAGTAAAGGGGAATATATATATATTTTTTAAGATATGTATGTATGTATGTATGTATGTATGTATGTATGTATGTATGCATGTATAATAATAATAATAATATAATAATAATAATAAATGTATGTATGTATGTATGTATGTATGTATGTATATGTTATGTGTGTGTGTGTATGTATGTATGTATGTATGTATGTATGTATGTATGTGTGTGTGTGTATTTATGTATATATATATATATATATATATATATATATATATATATATATATATATATATATATATATATATATATAAAAAATGGGGGATTGGAAGTGATGCAGACAATTACATTGATGGAAGTTAGAATCTATCTGCAATATTAAGCTGATCTACCCCCTAAAAAGAAATCAACAACAACAACATTACTATTATTTTTGGGAGAAAGTTAAATATCTGACCCGACCAAAGCACCAGACTCTGTTGGCTCTTTGATATTATTTATGTGATGAGTCTGTAATATTGACACTACAACATGCTAGCTAGTAGGTAGAACCTTTGTAAGTAAGCGTATTTCAGTTCAGAAGTGCGGCAACAATGAATTGATCAGAGAGGGTGGTGGGAGCCTCGCCCAATTCAAATACTTATACCCCTTTCACACCGCGAACCAGGGTTCTGCCCTGTATATTTGAAGTGGGTTTAACCCGTGTCAGACCCATTCATACTAAACCTACGACACAGGTAATAAGCATGCAGGGCCGTTCATGGAAAAGACCTGTTCAGCACACAAGTAGTGCTGTTGCGCTTGGACTTTACTGACTACGGGTCAGTGAACACAGATCGACCCATACAGACCAACGGCTCACCCATGTTTTACACATGTTATTAGTTCGCCCCTCCATCTTGATTGTTTGTGTTTTGAATATTCCGGAGGAAAGAATGGTTATCCAACCTGTTTGTGTGTATCATAGATCTGTGCATCAGCCAGCCTATAAACTATAAAAGGGAATCCCTGCTGGCCGGTCCACAGCCTAGTGGTTGGGAATCCCTGCTGGCCGGTCCACGGCCTAGTGGTTGGGAATCCCTGCTGGCCGGTCCACGGCCTAGTGGTTGGGAATCCCTGCTGGCCGGTCCACGGCCTAGTGGTTGGGAATCCCTGCTGGCCGGTCCACGGCCTAGTGGTTGGGAATCCCTGCTGGCCGGTCCACGGCCTAGTGGTTGGGAATCCCTGCTGTAACCAATAATCTGCTGGCTGACATATTCACGTTATTTCTCCCTTTACTGTAGGACAAGGGGGTCAGACTCTCTCCCTAGGACCAAGTCCTGCCTCTGTAAGACAAGGGGGTCAGACTCTCTCCCTAGGACCAAGTCCTGCCTCTGTAGGACAAGCGGGTCACACTCTCTCCCTAGGACCAAGTCCTGCCTCTGTAGGACAAGGGGATCAGACTCTCTCCCTAGGACCAAGTCCTGCCTCTGTAGGACAAGGGGATCAGACTCTCTCCCTAGGACCAAGTCCTGCCTCTTCTGACGGTAAGTTTATTTGCATTGTTTAATGGCATCTTTAAAGTTTTGTTTTAAAGTAAGGGACAGAGAAGTTTCCCATCCAATAAGAGTGATGATAATGATGATAGCTACAAGTTGGACTCTAGAGCTGTGTCTCTGACCTTGTTTCCTCAGACAGGGTTTAACAAGTCTTCCCCAGTGTCTCTAGTGTTGTACCTGATTCCACAATACAACAGCAGTAGTGTTGTACCTGTATCCATGATTCCACAATACAACAGCAGTAGTGTTGTACCTGTATCCATGATTCTCAATACAACAGCAGTATTGTTGTACCTGTATCCATGTTGTATTCCTTCTCGCATCTATGCGCTCTCCTCCTCTCACCTTTTCCCTTCGCTTGTAGACTTCAGTGCACAATACATCAGCTGTATGTGACCAGGTGAAAAAACCTTTCCAAGCCAAACCATGTCATAACCGCTACACACAGCCTACACCGTTGTTCCCATATTAGTTAAAGTAACGTCATAGTCAGCATAGCTAATAGAACTAACACGTTAGTAAACCCGCTACAATCATGCAGTAACGTTACAGTGTTGCTCACACTTAAGAGTTACACCGGCGGGCCCCGGTGGCAATAAATTAGTAAAACCAAAAGCTTACCTTGACTTGGAAGAGTTCCAGTGTTGTGTCGGAAAGTCATAGCCAGCTAGCTAACCATGCACTGGCAGGGTGTTAGTAGGTAAATGTGGTGATAGTTGAGCTCAAAGATAGGAGAAAGACTAATAGTTGAACAGTTTTGATCAAATTAATTTATTCTTGTCATTAATTTGATCAAAACTGTTCAACTATTGTCTTTCTCTATCTTTGAGTCAACTACTCACCACATTTTATACACTGCAGTGCTAGCTAGCTGTAGCTTATGCTTTCAGTACTAGATTAATTCTCTGATCCTTTGATTGGGTGGACAACATGTCAGTTCATGATGCAAGACCTATGATAGGCTGGAGGACGTCCTCCGGAAGTTGTCATAATTACTTTGTAAGTATTTGGAAGGGGGTGAGAACCATGAGCCTCCTAGGTTTTGTATTGAAGTCAATGTACCCAGAGGATGACAGAAGCTAGCTGTCCTCCGGCTACACCATGGTGCTACCCTACAGAGTGCTGTTGAGGATACTGTAGACCTTCATTGCAAAAAATAGTTTTTTAATCAGTTATTTGGTGA
>NW_028160629.1:452500-472500 GCF_964263955.1 Coregonus lavaretus | reverse complement strand
GGGTTAGGGTGTTGGGTTAGGGTTAGGGTTAGTGTGTTGGGTTAGTGTGTTGGGTTAGGTTTAGGGTGTTGGGTTGTGTTAGGGTTGGGGTTAGGGTTAGGGTGTTGGGTTAGAGTTAGTGTGTTTGGTTAGGGTTAGTGTGTTTGGTTAGGGTTAGTGTGTTGGGTTAGGGTTAGGGTGTTGGGTTAGTGTGTTGGGTTAGGGTTAGGGTGTTGGGTTAGTGTGTTGGGTTAGTGTGTTGGGTTAGGGTTAGGGTGTTGGGTTGTGTTAGGGTTGGGGTTAAGGTTAGGGTGTTGGGTGTTGGGTTAGGATTAGTGTGTTGGGTTAGTGTGTTGGGTTAGGGTTAGGGTGTTGGGTTGTGTTAGGGTTGGGGTTAGTGTGTTGGGTTAGTGTGTTGGGTTAGGGTTAGGGTGTTGGGTTGTGTTAGGGTTGGGGTTAGTGTGTTGGGTTAGTGTGTTGGGTTAGGGTTAGTGTGTTGGGTTAGGGTTAGTGTGTTTGGTTAGGGTTAGTGTGTTGGGTTAGTGTGTTGGGTTAGGGTTAGGGTGTTGGGTTAGTGTGTTGGGTTAGGGTTAGGGTGTTGGGTTAGGGTTAGGGTGTTGGGTTAGTGTGTTGGGTTAGTGTGTTGGGTTAGGGTTAGGGTGTTGGGTTGTGTTAGGGTTGGGGTTAAGGTTAGGGTGTTGGGTGTTGGGTTAGGGTTAGTGTGTTGGGTTAGTGTGTTGGGTTAGGGTTAGGGTGTTGGGTTGTGTTAGGGTTGGGGTTAGTGTGTTGGGTTAGTGTGTTGGGTTAGGGTTAGGGTGTTGGGTTGTGTTAGGGTTGGGGTTAGTGTGTTGGGTTAGTGTGTTGGGTTAGGGTTAGTGTGTTGGGTTAGGGTTAGTGTGTTGGGTTGGGGTTAGGGTTAGGGTGTTGGGTTAGGGTTAGTGTGTTGGGTTAGGGTTAGTGTGTTGGGTTAGGGTTAGGGTTAAGGTTAGTATGTTAGGGTTAGGGTTAGTGTGTTGGGTTAGGGTTAGTATGTTAGGGTTCGGGTTAGTGTGTTGGGTTAGGGTTAGTGTGTTGGGTTAGGGTTAGGATTAGTGTGTTGGGTTGTGTTAGGGTTAGGGTGTTGGGATAGGGTTAGTGTGTTGGGTTAGGGTTAGGGTAAGGGTTAGTGTGTTGGGTTGTGTAAGGGTTAGGGTGTTGGGTTAGGGTTAGGGTGTTGGGTTTGGGTTAGTATGTTAGGGTTAGGGTTAGTGTGTTGTGTTAGGGTTAGTGTGTTGGGTTAAGGTTAGTGTGTTGTGTTAGGGTTAGGGTTAGGGTTAGGGTTAGGGTCAGGGTCAGGGTCAGGGTTAGGGTTAGGGTCAGGGTTAGGGTTAGGGTTAGGGTTAGTGTGTTGTGTTTCATTGTGTGTTGTGTGTCCAATAAGCTCTCACAGTCTCACTTTAGAATCAGACATCCAAACCCTTGTCAATAAACATCAAATTTGTAGGCATTAATTCCAAATGGTTAAGGGTTAAGGTTTGGGATAAGGTTAAAAACGAGTACCTAACACTGGGATTGCACACGCGACCCTTGGAGATACTGGCCTGGAGAGCCCTGTGTCTCTGATCAGATGCTGGCCTGGAGAGCCCTGTGTCTCTGATCAGATACTGGCCTGGAGAGCCCTGTGTGTCTGATCAGATACTGGCCTGGAGAGCCCTTTGTCTCTGATCAGATACTGCCCTGGAGACCCCTGTGTCTCTGATCAGATGCTGGCCTGGAGACCCCTGTGTCTCTGATCAGATACTGGCCTGGAGAGCCCTTTGTCTCTGATCAGATACTGGCCTGGAGAGCCCTGTGTCTCTGATCAGATACTGGCCTGGAGACCCCTGTGTCTCTGATCAGATACTGGCCTGGAGAGCCCCGTGTCTCTGATCAGATGCTGGCCTGGAGAGCCCCGTGTCTCTGATCAGATACTGGCCTGGAGAGCCCCGTGTCTCTGATCAGATACTGGCCTGGAGAGCCCCGTGTCTCTGATCAGATACTGGCCTGGAGAGCCCCGTGTCTCTGATCAGATACTGGCCTGGAGAGCCCCGTGTCTCTGATCAGATACTGGCCTGGAGAGCCCCGTGTCTCTGATCAGATACTGGCCTGGAGACCCCTGTGTCTCTGATCAGAGAGAGATAGTGATACAGGGAAGGGAGGAATGGAGAGATGGAAGGAATTGTTGACATCCCGACACTCGACCCCAACACTACCCCCCCCCCCCCCCCCATGTGTATGCCTGTGTGTGTGTGTGTGTGTGCGGGACACTAATCCGGACAATTATAAGAAATCCAGCTATGACCTCCGTTGAGCCGTCAAAACGTCAATACAGGACTAAGATCGAATCGTACTACACCAGCTCTGACGCTCGTCATATGTGGCAGGGCTTGCAAACTATCATGGATTACAAAGAGAAACCCAGCCGTGAGCTGCCCAGTGGCGCCAAACGAGCTAAATTCCTTCTACGCTCACTTCAAGGCAAGCAACACTGAACCAGCATGAGATCACCAGCTGTTCCGGACGACTGTGTGATCTCGCTATCCGTAGCCGATGTGAGTAAGCCTTTTAAACACGTCAACATTCACAAGACCGCGGGGCCAGACAGATTACCAGGACGCGTACTCAGAGAATGCGCTGACCAGCATTTCACTGTTAGTCTACACTTGTTGTTTCTGAAGCATGTGAGGAATAACATGTGATTTGATGGTCTGGAAGGGTTTTGGTCTTTAGAACACTATGACTGCCGGTCAGGATGTAGTTATAGAGGGCTAATTTACCCTGCTGATTACTGGGAGGGCCCATGCACACACACACACACACACACACACACACACACACACACACACACACACACACACACACAGAGGTATCAGTCCTAGCAGCATCAGGTGGTGCTAACAGAGAGAGATGTTCTGATTGGAACCAGAGGGAGTAACAATGATGTCACACTAACACACAGTCTCTCTTTCATCTCTGTTACACACACGAACACACACACACTGACACACACACACTGACACACACACACTGACAGACACACACTGACACACACACACTGACACACACACACTGACACACACAGCCCTGCATCTCCTTTTCATGAGTGATGCTATCTGCCAGGCTAGCCTCTATAAAATGCTCTACTGACTGAGAGGCTGAGAGAGAGGAGACCATATTACTTTAGTGGACACACACCAGTGGGTAGAAGTATATAGAGGTGTCACTACAGCCCCGGGTCCGATCCCAGGCTGTGTCGTAGCAGGCTGCGACCGGGAGACCCATGAGGTGGCGCACAATTGGCCCAGCGTCGTCCGGGTTAGGGGAGGGTTTGGCCCGCCGCGATGTCGTTGTCCCATCGAGCTCTAGCGACTCCTTGTGGCGGACAGGGTGCTTGCACACTGACTTCGGTCGGCAGCTGTACGGTGTTTCCTCCGACACATTGGTGCAGCTGACTTCCGGGTTAAGCGAGCAGAGTGTCAAGAGGCAGCGCGGCTTAGCAGGGTGGTGTTTCGGAGGACGCATGGCTCTCGACTTCGCCTCTCCAGAGTCCGTACAGGAGTTGCAGCGATGGGACAAGACTGTACCTACCAATTGGGGAGAAAGAAAGGGGTAAAAAGTACCACAAAGAAAACACACAAATAAGAAGTATATATACAGTGGGGAAAAAAGTATTTAGTCAGTCACCAATTGGCAAGTTCTCCCACTTAAAAAGATGAGAGAGGCCTGTAATTTTCATCATACGTACACGTCAACTATGACAGACAAATTTAGGAAAACAAATCCAGAAAATCACATTGTAGGATTTTTTATGAATTTATTTGCAAATTATGGTGGAAAATAACTATTTGGTCACCTACAAACAAGCAAGATTTCTGGCTCTCACAGACCTGTAACTTCTTCTTTAAGAGGCTCCTCTGTCCTCCACTCGTTACCTGTATTAATGGCACCTGTTTGAACTTGTTATCAGTATAAAAGACACCTGTCCACAACCTCAAACAGTCACACTCCAAACTCCACCATGGCCAAGACCAAAGAGCTATCAAAGGACACCAGAAACAAA
This sequence comes from Coregonus lavaretus, assembly GCF_964263955.1. NCBI lineage: Eukaryota > Metazoa > Chordata > Actinopteri > Salmoniformes > Salmonidae > Coregonus > Coregonus lavaretus. Next base: position 468,443 of record NW_028160629.1, on the reverse strand, counting down.
ATTGTAGACCTGCACCAGGCTGGGAAGACTGAATCTGCAATAGGTAAACAGCTTGGTTTGAATAAATCAACTGTGGGAGCAATTATTAGGAAATGGAAGACATAAAAGACCACTGATAATCTCCCTCGATCTGGAGCTCCACGCAAGATCTCACCCCGTGGGGTCAAAATGATCACAAGAACGGTGAGCAAAAATCCCAGAACCACACGGGGGGACCTAGTGAATGACCTGCAGAGAGCTGGGACCAAAGTAACAAAGCCTACCATCAGTAACACACTATGCCGCCAGGGACTCAAATCCTGCAGTGCCAGACGTGTCCCCCTGCTTAAGCCAGTACATGTCCAGGCCCGTCTGAAGATTGCTAGAGTGCATTTGGATGATCCAGAAGAGGATTGGGAGAATGTCATATGGTCAGATGAAACCAAAATATAACTTTTTGGTAAAAACTCAACTCGTCGTGTTTGGAGGACAAAGAATGCTGAGTTGCATCCAAAGAACACCATACCTACTGTGAAGCATGGGGGTGGAAACATCATGCTTTGGGGTTGTTTTTCTGTAAAGGGACCAGGACGACTGATCCGTGTAAAGGAAAGAATGAATGGGGCCATGTATCGTGAGATTTTGAGTGAAAACCTCCTTCAATCAGCAAGGGCATTGAAGATGAAACGTGGCTGGGTCTTTCAGCATGACAATGATCCCAAACACACCGCCCGGGCAACGAAGGAGTGGCTTCGTAAGAAGCATTTCAAAGTCCTGGAGTGGCCTAGCCAGTCTCCAGATCTCAACCCCATAGAAAATCTTTGGAGGGAGTTGAAAGTCCATGTTGCCCAGCGACAGCCCCAAAACATCACTGCTCTAGGAGAGATCTGCATGGAGGAATGGGCCAAAATACCAGCAACAGTGTGTGAAAACCTTGTGAAGACTTACAGAAAACGTTTGACCTGTGTCATTGCCAACAAAGGGTATATAACAAAGTATTGAGAAACTTTTGTTATTGACCAAATACTTGTTTTCCACCATAATTTGCAAATAAATTCATTAAAAATCCTACAATGTGATTTTCTGGATTTTTTTTCCTCATTTTGTCTGTCATAGTTGACGTGTACCTATGATGGAAATGACAGGCCTCTCTCATCTTTTTTAGTGGGAGAACTTGCACAATTGGTGGCTGACTAAATACTTTTTTCCCCCACTGTATATATACTGTACACTTAGAATTAGTGGTGACTCAATGAACCCTGGAGATCCTCATGGAAACCCTGGAGTTCCTCAAATAACCATTCTCTAGGATTCCTATAGGATTTTAATAAAAAAATCCAATAGAAAATCCTATAAGATTTTGGAACCTATAATATAGGATAAAATCCTCTAGGAGTCCAATAGGACTGGTTCCAAAATCTGATAGGATTTTTCTATTGGATTCTTGTATTGGATTCCTATAGGATCCTATAAAATCAAACCTATAGGATAGAATCCCAAATCAAACCTATAGGATAGAATCCCAAATCAAACCTATAGGATAGAATCCCAAATCAAACCTATAGGATAGAATCCCAAATCAAACCTATAGGATAGAATCCCAAATCAAACCTATAGGATAGAATCCCAAATCAAACCTATAGGATAGAATCCCAAATCAAACTGCAGCAGGTTGTCCTCTAACAGGGGATGTAATAGTATTTCCAGTTTCCATGGTTTCAACAGCGCATCCAACCTGATTTCCCCCTTATCAATATGAGTGATTAATTGGCCCTTTTCAAAACAACAGGGTTTTTGGTGGATATGCAGTTTATAAGGTGCTCGTTTAAAAGAATAATAGAATTACTGTTGTGGCACATATATGTGTAGGTAGTACATTTTATGTTTATGTTTTCAATATATTAAACTGTTTATTGATTATTGATTTGGAAACTTCAAAACTGTGTTTTGACATTGGGCTATTTATTAAAAGTTATTTCAACGGAAAGCAGCGAGAGCATCATTTTCATCTTATGTTTTAGGAATATAAATGGACATTTTAGCATTAATGCCCTACTTAATTAGGTAAAGACCGCCTGAATGAGTCCAAAAACGTGATGTATATTTTGATGATCTACCAGGAATCATAAAAACGGGTTTGACTTGCCTATAATAAGGCACATATATTTAGCAATAACAAACAAGATGAAAATGTATAATCTGCTAAAACAATACAGGTGACTCAAAAACGAGATAAACAATTGGCTACAACTTAGCTAGCTAGCAATAAGCTGACAGGTAAAATGTGGCTAACAGTAGTTTCTTAGCTAGCATAAAAACAAATGCATAAAATACTATACAATGATGAAAATATGAATAAAACATTGACAACTTCGTCATGAAACATAAGGGGAAAAAATACTGCACTCACAGTTCTTGCATTCACGCACAGTGAAGGATAAAACACTATAATATTAACGTCGAGCTGAACTTGGCAGTTAGGCTAATGAACACTGGGCGCTCGCGCTCGCTGTGACGTCATCGGTCACTCTTAAAGGGACAGGCTTTCTTACAGGGGAATAAAACACAAATGAATATAGAAGTGTTCTTTCCGATCAAAGAAACTAATGACAACAAACTCTTATTGAATGGGTTCAATTAAGAAAAAAAGTTCTAATAGGATTCTGATTGGAGTGACAAAATCCTACAAGACTTATCAAAAACCTATAGGATCCAATTGGATTGCTTTTGATTTCCAGGGGAAAAAAGCTTGCCAATAGGATTCCAATAGGATTCTGATAGAGGTGATACAAAAATCCTATATGATTACTAGAATCATATAGGGTCCAATAGGATTACTTTTTATTCACAATAGGAAAAAAGTTGTCCACTAGAAATCCAATAGGATTCTGATAAAAATTCTTAAATTGATTCTTTAAAAAAATGATAGATGTGACACAAAATCCTATAGGATTGTGAGAATCCTGTAGGAATCTATTGGAAAAATCAGTAATCCTATAGAATGGTAATCAATGGTTCATATTTGCACCTTTGGTTAGTTGAGGGCTTCTTGCAGGACCCTTTAATGTTTCAATGTAGCAAAGGGTTCCTGGAGGAACCCTGGACTAGAGGCGTGACTTAGTAGGGACGTGGCTTTCAGATAGATCTTTTTGGGCCACCCGTTGGAGTAAATGTAATTCCTGTAAATGTAATCTGTTCTGTTGTATTTTCATCACATAAAGGTTGAACACTGACAGTTTTGTATCTTCAATGAGGCTAACAGAGGTGTCTGAGTTCCTCAAGAACCTGTGCACATCCCAAAGATGGAATAATTACCACTTTATTACTAAATGTAATCAGCAATGCTAATATTATATTAGAATTTGCAGTGTACAAACTCTAACGGGTGGCCAAAAATAACTATTTGCCTCCAATTAGACATGCCTCAAATCTTCTGATAGGCTGCCACCTGTACAATATATTATTCAAGGGTTACTGCACTTCCTGATTTGGACTTGTTTTAGATTTACTAGGAAATGCTAGCGGCCATGACTGAATTCAAAAGTGAGTTGGTTTCGGGGTGTGGTTTGATGTGGTTTGATGTGCGTGTATCTTGTGTGTGTTCGCCAAATTATTTAGCCAATTAGCTTCATCCAGCTGGTATGCGACCTTGGAAAGTTGGTTTGACTTTGGATATCCTATCTCCGGGGCTAGTTAGGGACCGTCAAATAATTACTGTCAATAAAGTACACAATGTAAATGAGACAATATTTTCATGTTGCACACCATTTAGTTTTCTCATTAAATGCAATATCAATATTTGTTATATGAAGTTGGTTTGAGGTTTCTAAGTCATTGAAATTTGCAGCTATTGGAATTTTAACATATTGTCCCATATACATTGTGTAATTTACTGATGGTCCCTAACCAGCCCCATAGGGATATCCAAAGTGAACCCAAATGTACCACGGGCATTACGATTGGGTCACGTGCAGCTGCACTTGGAATTGATGATGACTTGTGAGCTGCTAGCTCTGGGCAGGATTGAAACAAACTCAACCTTCATTTCTGTTGTGACACAGTCACGACCACATTTTACATTTTAGTCATTTTAGCAGATGCTCTTATCCAGAGCGACTTACATGAGCAATTAGGGTTAAGTGCCTTGCTCAAGGGCACATCAACAGATTTTTCACCTAGTCGGCTCGGGGATTAGAACCAGCGACCTTTCGGTTACTGGCACAACGCTCTTAACCACTAAGCTACCTGACCACAAATCTCACAAAACTCAGTTTTAGATGAGATTGACTTTATGACCCAGTCCAGTCAAAACTGTTCGCTGCTCTGGCACCCCAATGGTGGAACAAGCTCCCTCACGACGCCAGGACAGCGGAGTCACTCACCACCTTCCGGAGACACTTGAAACCCCACCTCTTTAAGGAACACCTGGGATAGGATAAAGTAATCCTTCTACCCCCCCTTACCCCACTCCAAAGAAAGAAAAAAAACATATTGTAAAGTGGTTATCTCACTGGCTATAAGGTGAATGCACCAATTTGTAAGTCGCTCTGGATAAGAGCGTCTGTTAATGATGTAAATGTAATGTAAATGTAATGACCAAAATCATCCTATTTGCACTTTGTAGACAGTATAATACATGTTTCTGATTCATATTGATGCCATATAGGCTGTTTTCTAAATGAGAAGTTGGCTTTTAGGGGCAGTTGTTCTTTAAAGGGGCAGTGCAGTTAATTTTTTATGATGTCGAAATAACACTCAGAAATTGTCAAAATTATGACAATTCCCTTTTTGTATTAGAGCTGTTTAAAAAAAACGTGCCTTGAATTACAGCCTGTTCAGGGGCAGAATATGCCCAGAACTCTCTCTGCCACTCCTCTCCATTCACACCTCATCACAGCCTGTTGAGGTGGGATGACATCACAAGGTGATCTGATTATAATAGACCAATAAACGTTCTTCTGTTATTTGCATATATCGTCCTATACTGCTGCTGGTCCCATCCAGTCATATTCAATGATGTATATAAACCCTGGATTGTGGTGCTATGTGTTGGCCATTGAGAGGCTTTGAAGCCACAGCTCAGCTATATTGGCACTCCCCAGTAGGAGCAGTCCTCCATAGGAATTATTTGAATTCTACAGTATTTTAATTAAATGTTTCAAGAAAAGAATGACATGGATTTAAGTAATTTTTTGTTGTAGTGGTGACAGTAACATTAATAATAAAAAATAAAAAACTGTAGTTTAATGAAAATGCTCATTTTTATGTTTAGCTCACATAATGTTTAGCTCACATAATATAATTGAAAAGTTAAAGGTACAATTCAAATAGCTGTAAATGGTCATAATAAGTGGATCAGATAGAAGATTACATGATAACTTCAGACCCCAGTGTTGATAACTTCAGACCCCAGTGTTGATAACTTCAGACCCCAGTGTTGATAACTTCAGACCCCAGTGTTGATAACTTCAGACCCCAGTGTTGATAACTTCAGACCCCAGTGTTGATAACTTCAGACCCCAGTGTTGATAACTTCAGACCCCAGTGCTGCATCTCTGGCAGCTGCTGGAATTAACAATGGTCTGGTACGATTTGCCCGGAAAACGTGGCCCGCGCGCTCTCACGTAAGAGGCATGGCCACTTGCTTCTCGCAGGACCCCAGAACCAGAAAGTCACGGCCACAACAATCATGGATGACATTAGCTACGGAGCAAACAGAAAAAAGTTTCACCAAGGACTATGCTGTCAACAGCAGACAGACAGCAATTACCTGCCATAAAAATAAGTTTGGTCATCCAAAAGGGAGTTGGATGAAGGTTGTGGAAAGACCAGGGCCCGGTTTCCCAAAAGCAATTTAAGATTAAGATAATCATTAGAACCTTCATAGGAGCATCATTAAATATCAGAGCTGTTTCCCAAAACCATTGTTATTAGCGTTGAAAACTCTCTCTCTAATGCCTGCCTCAGACCACTCACATCTAACATCTGACCTGGGGATGCCAAGAACAAGCCTAGACCTGATAACCTAACCCATGCCACAGACAGGAGAACGACTGCCACAACATGGATGCCCCTCAGAGGAGAGGAGGCTGTAATGTTACTGCTTTCTAAATGCTCAGAATTACCAGGATGATGAGTTGTGGGTGGGTTAGGTATGATGAGTTGTGGGTGGTATGATGAGGTGTGGGTGGTTAGGGATGATGAGTTGTGGGTGGTTAGGGATGATGAGTTGTGGGTGGTATGATGAGGTGTGGGTGGTTAGGGATGATGAGTTGTGGGTGGTTAGGGATGATGAGTTGTGGGTGGTTAGGGATGATGAGGTGTGGGTGGTTAGGGATGATGAGGTGTGGGTGGTTAGGTGTGATGAGGTGTGGGTGGTTAGGGATGATGAGTTGTGGGTGGTGTGATGAGGTGTGGGTGGTTAGGGATGATGAGGTGTGGGTGGTGTGATGAGGTGTGGGTGGTTAGGGATGATGAGGTGTGGGTGGTGTGATGAGGTGTGGGTGGTTAGGGATGATGAGGTGTGGGTGGTATGATGAGTTGTGGGTGGTTAGGGATGATGAGTTGTGGGTGGTTAGGGATGATGAGGTGTGGGTGGTTAGGGATGATGAGGTGTGGGTGGTTAGGGATGATGAGGTGTGGGTGGTTAGGGATGATGAGGTGTGGGTGGTTAGGGATGATGAGGTGTGGGTGGTTAGGGATGATGAGGTGTGGGTGGTTAGGGATGATGAGGTGTGGGTGGTTAGGGATGATGAGGTGTGGGTGGTTAGGTGTGATGAGGTGTGGGTGGTTAGGGATGATGAGGTGTGGGTGGTTAGGTGTGATGAGGTGTGGGTGGTTAGGGATGATGAGGTGTGGGTGGTTAGGTGAGATGAGGTGTGGGTGGTTAGGGATGATGATCTATTTTTGTGTATCTGTATACTTTGAATAAAAACTAAACCATGGATTTGCTAGTCTTCTTTATACAATGTTTTTTTATGCAAAATAGGCCCATATGGCTAGTAATGAATTGACCACTTGTAACATGCAAAATATTTGTCATTGCTAAAGTATAACCAGTTTGGTATTAGCTTGGGTTCACCTGTAATATAATATAATACTGTATATTAATATCTTTATTTCATGTTTCAAATGCAGGTTGACATTTGTGCTTTTAATTCCAGAACAGGCACTCAGTCTAGCTGGTAGAGTATGGACACTCTGTCAGACAGCCCTGTCAGTCTAGCTGGTAGAGTATGGACACTCTGTCAGACAGCCCTGTCAGTCTAGCTGGTAGAGTATGGACACTCTGTCAGACAGCCCTGTCAGTCTAGCTGGTAGAGTATGGACACTCTGTCAGACAGCCCTGTCAGTCTAGCTGGTAGAGTATGACCAGGAACTCCACGTGGGTGGTGCGTGCAGGGACCACCAGGTTAGAGAGGCAGCAGCCACGCGGTGTGAGGCGTTTGTGTAGCCTGTGCGGAGAGGAGAGAACAGGGATAGACAGAGGCATAGTTGACAGGCTGCAGAAAATGGCTACAATAATGCAAAGGAGATCAGAATGAAATGAACTAAACATCTGGGAAAGCGAGAGAGCGGGGCCTCCCTCACCACAAAACCCAAATATAACTCTCCCAACTTCCACCTCAGAAACTATAATTGTTGTAAACTACAGCGGTTCAATGTTTTCTAGGAATAGACTAACTTAGTTTATTCAGCTAGCTAACTTGGTACAGTATTCTTCCGTGAAAACCGTCCAGGGCACCTAGTCATATGTCGCCACAGCCAACTAGCATGCCGGACTCCAACAACACGGTTTAGCACCAATACTCGGCCACAACAAACCACCAGTGTGTCAACACGCCAAGCAGATCTTTCGTGTCCGTGTCTAACGTTGTGGGTTAGTCCCGACAGCTTGAGCAAGTCCATCGTCAACTTATTCAGCCAGTTAGTTAGCTAGAATAGTTAGCATACTAGCTAGCCATTGCTTTCTGCCAACGAAGAAACCCGTCCTCCCACGGCACGAACACACAGAGAGAGCCAAGCTAACGTTAACTAGTCACCCATGTCCCGAAATCCCTTGAACGACTCTGGCTACCAGTATGTAGAAACAAAACACAAATGTAGGTTATAACTTACCCCTAGCAGCTACTGTTAGCTAGCCAAGTGCAAAGCTAGCCACTGAATTGACTCAGCCAGTTCGCGTCTGTTCGCTAGGTCGTTCCAGCTATTGCTTAGTAGCTATCCAGGTAGCAACAAGCTAGCTACATTTCGAGCACAGTAGCTACTTACTACCTATCCTTACCACGTTAATCTGTACAAACAATAGTACGCAAGTATAAACACCATGGCACCACGCAGCCGTCATACCGCTCAGGAAGGAGACGCATTGTGTCCCATAGAGATGAACGTGCAAATCAATCCCAGAACAACAGCAAAGGACCTTGTGAAGATGCTGGAGGAAACAGGTACAAAAGTATCTATATCCACAGTAAAACAAGTCATATATCGACATAACCTGAAAGGCCATTCAGCAAGGAAGAAGCCACTGCTCCAAAACCGCCATAAAAAAGCCAGACTACGGCTTGCAACTGCACATGGGGACAAATATTGTACTTTTTGGAGAAATGTCCTCTGGTCTGATGAAACAAAAATAGAACTGTTTGGCCATAATGACCATCGTTATGTTTGGAGGAAAAAGGGGGATGCTTGCAAGCCAAAGAACACCATCCCAACCGTGAAGCATGGGGGTGGCAGCATCATGCTGTGGAGGTGCTTTGCTGCAGGAGGGACTGGTGCACTTCACAAAATAGATGGCATCATGAGGAAGGAAAATTATGTGGATATATTGAAGCAACATCTCAAGACATCAGTCAGGAAGTTAAAGCTTGGTCGCAAATGGGTCTTCCAAATGGACAATGACCCCAAGCATACTTTCAAAGTTGTGTCAAAATGGCTTAAGGGAAACAAAGTCAAGGTATTGGAGTGGCCATCACAAAGCCCTGACCTCAATCCTATAGAAAAGTTGTGAGCAGAACTGAAAAAGCGTGTGCGAGCAAGGAGGCCTACAAACCTGACTCAGTTACACCAGCTCTGTCAGGAGGAATGTGCCAAAATTCACCCAACTTATTGTGGGAAGCTTGTGGAAGGCTACCCGAAACGTTTGACCCAAGTTAAACAATTTAAAGTCAATGCTACCAAATACTATTTGAGTGTATGTAAACTTCTGACTGGGAATGTGATGAAATAAATAAAAGCTGAAATAAATAATTATCTCTACTATTATTCTGACATTTCACATTCTTAAAATAAAGTGATGATCCTAACTGACCTAAGACTGGGAATTTTTACTAAGATAAAATGTCAGGAATTGTGAAAAACTGAGTTTAAATGTATTTGGCTAAGGTGTATGTAAACTTCCAACTTCAACTGTATAAATCATTGGTCATATTGTGGTCCTCTGTAGCTCAGCTCGTAGAGCACGGCACTTGTAATGCCAAGTAGTGGGTTCGATCCCCGGGACCACCCATACATAAAAATGTCTGCTAAATGGCATATTATCATATATTGACATTCCAGTCGTCAATGTTGGCAGCGTGCAGAGTTAAGCTACCAAAGACCAAATTATTTCTGGAGTTAATTCCTACTTTAAAGGGGAATTTCACCCTGGCTCTGCCACAGTATACAGTCATTACTAGAAAAATCCAAATTCTCCAAACCATAAGCTAGAACTACAGTGCCTTCAGAAAGTGTTCATACCGTCTGACCATGTGTTCTCGCATACCCCGAGAGCATCATACCTGTTGACGTATTCCACAATTTGTTGTGTTACAGCCTGAATTCAAAATGGAATAAATATATTTTTTTCTCCAAAAAAAATGTGCAAATATGTTGCAAATAAAATACAGAAATATCTCATTTACATAAGTATTCACACTCAGTGATGTGTTGTGTTGGATTTGCCCTAAACATTTTTATTCTGTACAGGCTTCCTTTTTTTCACTCTGTCATTTAGGTTAGTTTTGTGGAGTAAGTACAATGTTGTTGATCCATCCTCAGTTTTCTCCTATCACAGCCATTACACTCTGTAACTGTTTTAAAGTCACAATTGGCCTCATGGTGAAATCCCTGGTTTCCTTCCTTGCTGGCAACTGAGTTAGGAAGGACGCGTGTATCTTTGTAGTGACTGGGTGTATTGATACACCATCCAAAGTGTAATTAATTATTTCACCATGCTCAAAGGGATATTCACTGTTTGCTTCTGAATTGTTTTACCCATCTACCAATAGGTGCCCTTCTTTGCGAGGCATTGGAAAACTTCCCTGGTCTTTGTAGTTGGAGGCAGAAGCGTTGAAACTGGAGCAGCAGCACGACCAGGTGGACTGGGGACAGCCAGGAGTCATCAGGCCAGGTAGTCCTGAGGCATGGTCCTAGGGCTCAGGTCCTCCAGGAGGGGAGGGAGAGAGAGAGAATTATAGGGAGCATACTTAAATTCACACAGGACACCAGATAAGACAGGATAATTACACCAGATATGACAGACTGACCCCCCAGGCACATAGACTATTGCAGCATAGATACTGGAGGCTGAGACAGGGGGGGTCGGGAGACACTGTGGCCCCGTCCGACAATTCCCCCGGAGAGGGCCAACCAGGCAGGATATAACCCTACCCACGTTGCCAAAGCACAGCCCCCACACCACCAGAGGGATATCAACAGACCACCAACCTACTACCCTGAGACAAGGCTGAGTATAGCCCACGAAGATCTCCTCCACTGCATGAGCCAGAGGGGGAGCAAAACCGGACAGGAAGATCACGTCAGTGACTCAACCCACTCAAGTGACGCACCCCTCCTAGGGACGGCATGGAAAGCACCAGTAAGCCAGTGACTCAGCCCCATGGGCGGTGTGTTCAATAGGGCGATATGGGCGACGCACTGCCAAACGGGAAAAGGAAGGGATTTTTTTTCTAATCAATTATATCATGGCAACAGTAGTTCAGTGTTCACGTCTGATCTGCCAGCCACTAAACGTCCAATCAGGCTAAAGTCGTGCTTCAAATGTCCCCGCCCGTTTTGGGGCGATTTCAGTCAGGTTGAAAATCGCCCAGAAGTCTCTCATTTTTTCAAATTTCTGAGCATTCAATACATTCTCTATGGGTGTCTGAGGGCTTGCACTTACGCGCTTTCGTCATACGTAACGTAACGTAACCATGAACGGCAGACAGCAACGCTTGGACAGCGACTGGTGTAACCGACATGCACCATCTTTCAGAAAAGATTAAGAAAAATGAGCTGTCAAAGACCCACATTGATAGCTGTTTGAGATTGTCTGCTTTGGTGAGAGTGAATATTGCCACTCAACTGGATGAGGGATACAGGCTAGCTGTCCGCCGCCACAACGATGAGGTTAGCAACAGCAGAGTCGTGAACACTGTCTACGAGAATCGAGACGACCTCATAGAATGTTTTGAAGCCATCCGGACGGGTTCATTGGGTTCATTTGACCAGCCCACCGTACCAGAAGCTACAGAATAAGGACATCGATGCTGTCTTTATCAAACGTGCCCTCGACAGCTTCGCAAGCAGTGTGCAGGCCATAAGGTAAGATAAAGATTAAACAATATCATTCGATCTTTCTCAAAGCAGAGCTTTATTTGAAAATGTATGCATGAAAGGAGACTGCATTTGTGTTTGAAATTACATTATTGTCATTATATATGGCCAGTGGTGTAATCTATCTTATTTTATATACTATATGTACTGTACAGTGGTGCTCATAAGTGTATGAACACATTCTAAAGCTGACTAAAAAGAGGAATAAAAAAATAAAAAAATCATCTTTTGGAAATTGATCTTAATGACTTAATTAAAAAAGTTGGAAAATCCAACCTTTAAGGACACCAATTTTCTTTTCTTTTTTATTCCTCTTTTTAGTCAACTTTAGCATGGGATCATAAGCTTATGAGCACCACTGTATACTGTGCTGAACATCCAGGCTATGTGAGACACAAAGGCTAACTTAAACACTAAAGACTTTATGCATCCCTGCCCATTTTAAGTGGAACTGAAGTATTTGTACTATACATGGATACATTGCATATACCTGTGCATCACATAGACAACAATACTGTACAAAGCCAACAAACACATTGGTCTGTTTGCCTTCAGGGACTCCTCTCAACAGCAGCTGCAAGAAGCAACAGGAGCCAAAAGACCCAGAACAGCTTTGAGAGAAGAGGAGAAGCAGAGGCTGTCTGAAGAGGTCTGCAACACCATCCTGGATCACACCAAAGAAAGGTTCTCTTTCTCTGGCCACCTTGTGAGTGCTACCTTACTGCAAGCAGACATGTTTGAAAGGTACTGCCATTCAAAAAAATTAAAAATCTGTTCATGTTCATTTTTACAAATCTATACAATTGGCCAGAATATGGTTGTTCATATTTACAAATCTATACAATTGGCCAGAATATGGTTGTTCATTTTTACAAAGCCATACATATTGTTTATGCAGTGTTGAGGAATGTGAAAGAACACCCTTGATTATTTTTACTGTGATAACTTATTTTGCTTTTGTAAGCCAACACTTTTGAGATCAGTCAATAAATGCTTCTGGTATTGACTTATATGCTGCCCCTGTCTTCATGTTGTTGCTGGACATATCTTTTTAAAAATGTGTGTAGGTCACCTAAATCATCAGAAAAATTGCCCCTCCTGAGAATTTTTTCAGGAGCCGCCACTGCTCAGCCCCCGTAACAGGGTCAGAGGCAGAGAATCCCAGTGGAGAGAGGGGAGCAGGCCAGTGACTCAGCCCCCGTAACAGGGTCAGAGGCAGAGAATCCCAGAGAGAGGGGAACTGGCCATAGTACCCTCCAAGCTCATCATTAAGCTCGGGGCCCTGGGTCCTGGACTTCCTGACGGGCCGCCCCCAGGTGGTGAAGGTAGGAAACAACACCTCCACTATGCTGATCCTCAACACTGGGGCCCCACAAGGGTGCGTGCTCTGCCCCCTCCTGTACTCCCTGTTCACCCATGACTGCGTGGCCACGCAAGCCTCCAACTCAATCATCAAGTTTGCAGACGACACAACAGTATTAGGCCTGATTACCAACAATGACGAGACAGCCTACAGGGGATTGTCGTGCTGAAACAGGAAAGGGCCTTCCCCAAACTGTTGCCACAAAGTTAGAAGCACAGAATCGTCTAGAATGTCATTGTATGCTGTAGCGTTAAGATTTCCCTTCACTGGAACTAAGGGGCCTAGCCCGAACCATAAAACATTGCCAAAGACCATTATTCCTTCTCCACCAATTTCTACAGGTGGCAATATGCTACGCGCTTCAGCACTAAGCGGTTCCATTCTGTGAGCTTGTGTGGCCTACCACTTTGCGGCTGAGCCGTTGTTGCTCCTAGATGTTTCCACTTCACAATAACAGCACTTACAGTTGACCGGGGCAGCTCTAGCAGGGCAGAAATTTGACGAACTGACTTGTTGGAAAGGTGGCATCCTATGACGTTGCCACGTTGAAAGTCACTAAGCTCTTCAGTAAGGCCATTCTACTGCCAATGATTGTCTATGGAGATTGCATGGCGGTGTGCTCAATTTTATACCTATCAGCAAAGGGTGTGGCTGAAATCCACTAATTTTAAGGGGTGTCCACATACTTTTTTACATACAGTGCCTTCGGAAAGTATTCAGACCCCTTGACCTTTTCCACATTTTGTTATGTTACAGTTTTATTCTAAAATTGATTAAATTCATTTTTCCCCTCATCAATCTACACACAATACCCCATAATGAAAAGCGAAAACAGGTTTCTAGAAAGTTTAGCAAATGTATAAAAAATATTAAACAGAAATACCTTCTTTACATAATTATTCAGACCCTTTGCTATGAGACTCTAAATTGAGTTCAGGTGCATCCTGTTTCCATTGATCATCCTTGAGATGTTTCTACAACTTGATTGGAGTCCATCTGTGGTAAATTCAATTGATTGGACATGATTTGGAAAGGCACACAACTGTCTATATAAGGTCCCACAGTTGATAGTGCATGTCAGAGCAAAAACCACGCCATGAGGTCGAAGGAATTGTCCGTAGAGCTCCGAGACAGCATTGTATCGAGGCACAGATCTGGGGAAGGGTACCAAAACATTTCTGCAGCATTGAAGGTCCCCAAGAACACAGTGGCCACCATCATTCTTAAATGGAAGAAGTTTGGAACCACCAAGACTCTTCCTAGAGCTGGCCGCCCGACCAAACTGAGCAATCGGGGGAGAAGAGCCTTGGTCAGGGAGGTGACCAAGAACCCGATGGTCACTCTGACAGAGCTCTAGAATTCCTCTGTGGAGATGGGAGAACCTTCCAGAAGGACAACCATCTCTGCAGCATTCCACCAATCAGGCCTTTATGGTAGAGTGGCCAGACGGAAGCCACTCCTCAGTAAAAGGCACATGACAGCCTGCTTGGAGTTTGCCAAAACGCACCTAAAGACTCTCAGACCGTGAGAAACAAGATTCTCTGGTCTGATGAAACCAAGATTGAACTCTTTGGCCTGAATGGTGAAGCATGGTGGTGGCAGCATCATGCTGTGGGGATGTTTTTCAGTGGCAGGGACAGGGAGACTAGTCAGGATTGAGGGAAATATGAACTGAGCAAAGTACAGAGCGATCCTTAATGAAAACCTGCTCCAGAGCGCTCAGGACCTTAGACTGGGGCGAAGGTTTGCCTTCCAAAAGGACAACGACCCTAAGCACACAGCCAAAACAACGCAGGAGTGGCTTCGGGAGAAGTCTCTGAATGTCCTTGAGTGACTTGAACCCAATCTAACATCTCTGGAGAGACCTGAAAATAGCTGTGCAGTGACGTTCCCCATCCAACCTGACAGAGCTTGAGAGGATCTGCAGAGAAGAATGGGAGAAACTCCCCAAATATAAGTTTATTTGTATTTATTTGTATTTATTATGGATCCTTCCTGGGGTCCAGCAAAATGAAGGCAGTTATACTTTTAAAAAAACATTACAATACGTTCATAACAGATTTCACAACATATTAAGTATGTGCCCTCAGGCCTCTACTCTACTACCACTCATCTATAACACAAAATCCATGTGTACGTGTGTGTATAGTCCGTATGTTATCATGTGTTTGTATGCATGTGTCTGTGTCTATGTTTGTGTTGCTTCACAGTCCCCGCTGTTCTATAAGGTGTATTTTTATCTGTTTTTTAAATCTAATTTTACTGCTGGCATGAGTTACTTGATGTGGAATAGAGTTCCATGTAGTCATGGCTCCATGTAGTACTGTGTGCCAGTAGTTCAAACAGACAGCTCGGTGCATTCAACATGTTAATACCTCTCACAAATACAAGTAGTGATGAAGTCAATCTCTCCTCCACTTTGAGCCAGGATAAATTGACATGCATATTATGAATGTTAGCTCTCCGTGTACATCCAAGGTCCAGCCGTGCTGCCCTGTTCTGATCCAATTGCAATTTCCCTAAGTCCCTCTTTGTGTCACCTGACCACACGTCTGAACAGTAGTCCAGGTGCGACAAAACTAGAGCCTGTAGGACCTGCCTTGTTGATAGAGCTGTTAAGAATGTAGAGCAGCGCTTTATTATGGACAGACTTCTCCCCATCTTAGCTACTGTTATATCAATATGTTTTGACCATGACAGTTTTCAATCAAGGGTTACTTCAAGCAATAGTCTCCTCAACTTGCTCAATTCCACATTATTTATTACAATATTTAGTTGAGGTTTAGGGTTGTCCCAAATACACTGCTTTTAGTTTTTGAAATATTTAGGACTAACTTATTCCTTGCCACCCATTCTGAAACTAACTGCAGCTCTTTGATAAGTGTTACAGTCATTTCAGTTGCTGTGGTAGCTGACGTGTATAATGTTGAGTCATCCGCATACATAGACACACTGGCTTTACTCAAAGCCACTGGCATGTCGTTAGTAAAGATTGAAGAAAGTAAG